>NW_028319990.1:0-332780 GCF_062004578.1 Staurois parvus
ACTGACAACATTAACTGACAACATTCACTCACTGACAACATTCACTCTCTGACAACATTCACTCACTGACAACATTCACTGACAACATTCACTGACAACATTCACTCACTGACAACATTCACTGACAACATTCACTCTCTGACAACATTCACTGACAACATTCACTCACTGACAACATTCACTGACAACATTCACTCACTGACAACATTTACTCACTGACAACATTCACTGACAACATTCACTCACTGACAACATTCACTGACAACATTCACTCACTGACAACATTCACTGACAACATTCACTCACTGACAACATTTACTCACTGACAACATTCACTGACAACATTCACTCACTGACAACATTCACTGACAACATTCACTCACTGACAACATTCACTGACAACATTCACTCACTGACAACATTCACTCACTGACAACATTCACTGACAACATTTACTCACTGACAACATTCACTGACAACATTCACTCACTGACAACATTCACTGACAACATTCACTCACTGACAACATTCACTGACAACATTCGCTCACTGACAACATTCACTGACAACATTCACTCTCTGACAACATTCACTCACTGACAACATTCACTGACAACATTCACTCACTGACAACATTCACTGACAACATTCACTCACTGACAACATTCACTCACTGACAACATTCACTCACTGACAACATTCACTGACAACATTCACTCACTGACAACATTCACTGACAACATTCACTCACTGACAACATTCACTGACAACATTCACTCACTGATAACATTCACTCACTGACAACATTCACTGACAACATTCACTCACTGACAACATTCACTGACAACATTCACTCACTGACAACATTCACTGACAACATTCACTCACTGACAACATTCACTCTCTGACAACATTCGCTCACTGACAACATTCACTGACAACATTCACTGACAACATTCACTCACTGACAACATTCACTGACAACATTCACTCTCTGACAACATTCACTGACAACATTCACTCTCTGACAACATTCACTGACAACATTCACTCACTGACAACATTCACTGACAACATTCACTCACTGACAACATTTACTCACTGACAACATTCACTGACAACATTCACTCACTGACAACATTCACTGACAACATTCACTCACTGACAACATTCACTCACTGACAACATTCACTCTCTGACAACATTCACTCACTGACAACATTCACTCTCTGACAACATTCACTCACTGACAACATTCACTGACAACATTCACTCACTGACAACATTCACTGACAACATTCACTCACTGACAACATTCACTCACTGACCACATTCACTGACAACATTTACTCACTGACAACATTCACTGACAACATTCACTCACTGACAACATTCACTGACAACATTCACTCACTGACAACATTCACTCACTGACAACATTCACTGACAACATTCACTCACTGACAACATTCACTGACAACATTTACTCACTGACAACATTCACTGACAACATTCACTCACTGACAACATTCACTCACTGACAACATTCACTGACAACATTCACTCTCTGACAACATTCACTCACTGACAACATTCACTCTCTGACAACATTCACTCACTGACAACATTCACTGACAACATTCACTCTCTGACAACATTCACTCACTGACAACATTCACTCTCTGACAACATTCACTCACTGACAACATTCACTCTCTGACAACATTCACTCACTGACAACATTCACTGACAACATTCACTCTCTGACAACATTCATTCACTGACAACATTAACTGACAACATTCACTCACTGACAACATTCACTCTCTGACAACATTCACTCACTGACAACATTCACTGACAACATTCACTGACAACATTCACTCACTGACAACATTCACTGACAACATTCACTCTCTGACAACATTCACTGACAACATTCACTCACTGACAACATTCACTGACAACATTCACTCACTGACAACATTTACTCACTGACAACATTCACTGACAACATTCACTCACTGACAACATTCACTGACAACATTCACTCACTGACAACATTCACTGACAACATTCACTCACTGACAACATTCACTGACAACATTCACTCACTGACAACATTCACTCTCTGACAACATTCGCTCACTGACAACATTCACTGACAACATTCACTGACAACATTCACTCACTGACAACATTCACTGACAACATTCACTCTCTGACAACATTCACTGACAACATTCACTCTCTGACAACATTCACTGACAACATTCACTCACTGACAACATTCACTGACAACATTCACTCACTGACAACATTTACTCACTGACAACATTCACTGACAACATTCACTCACTGACAACATTCACTGACAACATTCACTCACTGACAACATTCACTCACTGACAACATTCACTCTCTGACAACATTCACTCACTGACAACATTCACTCTCTGACAACATTCACTCACTGACAACATTCACTGACAACATTCACTCACTGACAACATTCACTCACTGACAACATTCACTGACAACATTCACTCACTGACAACATTCACTGACAACATTCACTCACTGACAACATTCACTCACTGACAACATTCACTGACAACATTCACTCACTGACAACATTCACTCTCTGACAACATTCGCTCACTGACAACATTCACTGACAACATTCACTGACAACATTCACTCACTGACAACATTCACTGACAACATTCACTCTCTGACAACATTCACTGACAACATTCACTCACTGACAACATTCACTGACAACATTCACTCACTGACAACATTTACTCACTGACAACATTCACTGACAACATTCACTCACAGACAACATTCACTGACAACATTCACTCACTGACAACATTCACTCACTGACAACATTCACTGACAACATTCACTCACTGACAACATTCACTGACAACATTCACTCACTGACAACATTCACTGACAACATTCACTCTCTGACAACATTCACTCACTGACAACATTCACTGACAACATTCACTCACTGACAACATTCACTGACAACATTCACTCACTGACAACATTCACTCACTGACAACATTCACTGACAACATTCACTCACTGACAACATTCACTGACAACATTCACTCACTGACAACATTCACTGACAACATTCACTCACTGACAACATTCACTCTCTGACAACATTCGCTCACTGACAACATTCACTGACAACATTCACTGACAACATTCACTCACTGACAACATTCACTGACAACATTCACTCACTGACAACATTCACTGACAACATTCGCTCACTGACAACATTCACTCTCTGACAACATTCACTCACTGACAACATTCACTGACAACATTCGCTCACTGACAACATTCACTGACAACATTCACTCACTGACAACATTCACTGACAACATTCACTCACTGACAACATTCACTCACTGACAACATTTACTGACAACATTCACTCACTGACAACATTCACTGACAACATTCACTCACTGACAACATTCACTGACAACATTCACTCACTGACAACATTCACTCTCTGACAACATTCACTCACTGACAACATTCACTGACAACATTCACTCACTGACAACATTCACTGACAACATTCACTCACTGACAACATTCACTCACTGACAACATTCACTGACAACATTCACTCACTGACAACATTCACTGACAACATTCACTCACTGACAACATTCACTGACAACATTTACTCACTGACAACATTCACTGACAACATTCACTCACTGACAACATTCACTCACTGACAACATTCACTGACAACATTCACTCTCTGACAACATTCACTCACTGACAACATTCACTCTCTGACAACATTCACTCACTGACAACATTCACTGACAACATTCACTCTCTGACAACATTCACTGACAACATTCACTCACTGACAACATTCACTGACAACATTCACTCACTGACAACATTCACTGACAACATTCACTCTCTGACAACATTCACTCACTGACAACATTCACTGACAACATTCACTCACTGACAACATTCACTGACAACATTCACTCACTGACAACATTCACTCACTGACAACATTCACTGACAACATTCACTCACTGACAACATTCACTGACAACATTCACTCACTGACAACATTCACTGACAACATTCACTCACTGACAACATTCACTGACAACATTCACTCACTGACAACATTCACTCTCTGACAACATTCGCTCACTGACAACATTCACTGACAACATTCACTGACAACATTCACTCACTGACAACATTCACTGACAACATTCACTCACTGACAACATTCACTGACAACATTCGCTCACTGACAACATTCACTCTCTGACAACATTCACTCACTGACAACATTCACTGACAACATTCGCTCACTGACAACATTCACTGACAACATTCACTCACTGACAACATTCACTGACAACATTCACTCACTGACAACATTCACTCACTGACAACATTTACTGACAACATTCACTCACTGACAACATTCACTGACAACATTCACTCACTGACAACATTCACTGACAACATTCACTCACTGACAACATTCACTGACAACATTCACTCACTGACAACATTCACTCTCTGACAACATTCACTCACTGACAACATTCACTGACAACATTCACTCACTGACAACATTCACTGACAACATTCACTCACTGACAACATTCACTCACTGACAACATTCACTGACAACATTCACTCACTGACAACATTCACTGACAACATTCACTCACTGACAACATTCACTGACAACATTTACTCACTGACAACATTCACTGACAACATTCACTCACTGACAACATTCACTCACTGACAACATTCACTGACAACATTCACTCTCTGACAACATTCACTCACTGACAACATTCACTCTCTGACAACATTCACTCACTGACAACATTCACTGACAACATTCACTCTCTGACAACATTCACTCACTGACAACATTCCCTCTCTGACAACATTCACTCACTGACAACATTCACTCTCTGACAACATTCACTCACTGACAACATTCACTGACAACATTCACTCTCTGACAACATTCATTCACTGACAACATTAACTGACAACATTCACTCACTGACAACATTCACTCTCTGACAACATTCACTCACTGACAACATTCACTGACAACATTCACTGACAACATTCACTCACTGACAACATTCACTGACAACATTCACTCACTGACAACATTCACTGACAACATTCGCTCACTGACAACATTCACTCTCTGACAACATTCACTCACTGACAACATTCACTGACAACATTCACTCACTGACAACATTCACTGACAACATTCACTCACTGACAACATTCACTGACAACATTCACTCACTGACAACATTCACTCACTGACAACATTTACTGACAACATTCACTCACTGACAACATTCACTGACAACATTCACTCACTGACAACATTCACTGACAACATTCACTCACTGACAACATTCACTGACAACATTCACTCACTGACAACATTCACTCTCTGACAACATTCACTCACTGACAACATTCACTGACAACATTCACTCACTGACAACATTCACTGACAACATTCACTCACTGACAACATTCACTCACTGACAACATTCACTGACAACATTCACTCACTGACAACATTCACTGACAACATTCACTCACTGACAACATTCACTGACAACATTTACTCACTGACAACATTCACTGACAACATTCACTCACTGACTACATTCACTCACTGACAACATTCACTGACAACATTCACTCTCTGACAACATTCACTCACTGACAACATTCACTCTCTGACAACATTCACTCACTGACAACATTCACTGACAACATTCACTCTCTGACAACATTCACTCACTGACAACATTCACTCTCTGACAACATTCACTCACTGACAACATTCACTCTCTGACAACATTCACTCACTGACAACATTCACTGACAACATTCACTCTCTGACAACATTCATTCACTGACAACATTAACTGACAACATTCACTCACTGACAACATTCACTCTCTGACAACATTCACTCACTGACAACATTCACTGACAACATTCACTGACAACATTCACTCACTGACAACATTCACTGACAACATTCACTCTCTGACAACATTCACTGACAACATTCACTCACTGACAACATTCACTGACAACATTCACTCACTGACAACATTTACTCACTGACAACATTCACTGACAACATTCACTCACTGACAACATTCACTGACAACATTCACTCACTGACAACATTCACTGACAACATTCACTCACTGACAACATTCACTCACTGACAACATTCACTGACAACATTTACTCACTGACAACATTCACTGACAACATTCACTCACTGACAACATTCACTGACAACATTCACTCACTGACAACATTCACTGACAACATTCGCCCACTGACAACATTCACTGACAACATTCACTCTCTGACATCATTCACTCACTGACAACATTCACTGACAACATTCACTCACTGACAACATTCACTGACAACATTCACTCACTGACAACATTCACTCACTGACAACATTCACTGACAACATTCACTCACTGACAACATTCACTGACAACATTCACTCACTGACAACATTCACTGACAACATTCACTCACTGATAACATTCACTCACTGACAACATTCACTGACAACATTCACTCACTGACAACATTCACTGACAACATTCACTCACTGACAACATTCACTGACAACATTCACTGACAACATTCACTCACTGACAACATTCACTCTGACAACATTCACTCACTGACAACATTCACTGACAACATTCACTGACAACATTCACTCACTGACAACATTCACTGACAACATTCATTCTCTGACAACATTCACTGACAACATTCACTCACTGACAACATTCACTGACAACATTCACTCACTGACAACATTTACTCACTGACAACATTCACTGACAACATTCACTCACTGACAACATTCACTCTCTGACAACATTCGCTCACTGACAACATTCACTGACAACATTCACTGACAACATTCACTCTCTGACAACATTCACTGACAACATTCACTCACTGACAACATTCACTGACAACATTCACTCACTGACAACATTTACTCACTGACAACATTCACTGACAACATTCACTCACTGACAACATTCACTGACAACATTCACTCACTGACAACATTCACTCACTGACAACATTCACTGACAACATTCACTCACTGACAACATTCACTGACAACATTCACTCACTGACAACATTCACTCTCTGACAACATTCGCTCACTGACAACATTCACTGACAACATTCACTGACAACATTCACTCACTGACAACATTCACTGACAACATTCACTCTCTGACAACATTCACTGACAACATTCACTCACTGACAACATTCACTGACAACATTCACTCACTGACAACATTTACTCACTGACAACATTCACTGACAACATTCACTCACAGACAACATTCACTGACAACATTCACTCACTGACAACATTCACTCACTGACAACATTCACTGACAACATTCACTCACTGACAACATTCACTGACAACATTCACTCACTGACAACATTCACTGACAACATTCACTCTCTGACAACATTCACTCACTGACAACATTCACTGACAACATTCACTCACTGACAACATTCACTGACAACATTCACTCACTGACAACATTCACTCACTGACAACATTCACTGACAACATTCACTCACTGACAACATTCACTGACAACATTCACTCACTGACAACATTCACTGACAACATTCACTCACTGACAACATTCACTGACAACATTCACTCACTGACAACATTCACTCTCTGACAACATTCGCTCACTGACAACATTCACTGACAACATTCACTGACAACATTCACTCACTGACAACATTCACTGACAACATTCACTCACTGACAACATTCACTGACAACATTCGCTCACTGACAACATTCACTCTCTGACAACATTCACTCACTGACAACATTCACTGACAACATTCGCTCACTGACAACATTCACTGACAACATTCACTCACTGACAACATTCACTGACAACATTCACTCACTGACAACATTCACTCACTGACAACATTTACTGACAACATTCACTCACTGACAACATTCACTGACAACATTCACTCACTGACAACATTCACTGACAACATTCACTCACTGACAACATTCACTGACAACATTCACTCACTGACAACATTCACTCTCTGACAACATTCACTCACTGACAACATTCACTGACAACATTCACTCACTGACAACATTCACTGACAACATTCACTCACTGACAACATTCACTCACTGACAACATTCACTGACAACATTCACTCACTGACAACATTCACTGACAACATTCACTCACTGACAACATTCACTGACAACATTTACTTACTGACAACATTCACTGACAACATTCACTCACTGACAACATTCACTCACTGACAACATTCACTGACAACATTCACTCTCTGACAACATTCACTCACTGACAACATTCACTCTCTGACAACATTCACTCACTGACAACATTCACTGACAACATTCACTCTCTGACAACATTCACTCACTGACAACATTCACTCTCTGACAACATTCACTCACTGACAACATTCACTCTCTGACAACATTCACTCACTGACAACATTCACTCTCTGACAACATTCACTCTCTGACAACATTCATTCACTGACAACATTAACTGACAACATTCACTCACTGACAACATTCACTCTCTGACAACATTCACTCACTGACAACATTCACTGACAACATTCACTGACAACATTCACTCACTGACAACATTCACTGACAACATTCACTCACTGACAACATTCACTGACAACATTCGCTCACTGACAACATTCACTCTCTGACAACATTCACTCACTGACAACATTCACTGACAACATTCACTCACTGACAACATTCACTGACAACATTCACTCACTGACAACATTCACTGACAACATTCACTCACTGACAACATTCACTCACTGACAACATTTACTGACAACATTCACTCACTGACAACATTCACTGACAACATTCACTCACTGACAACATTCACTGACAACATTCACTCACTGACAACATTCACTGACAACATTCACTCACTGACAACATTCACTCTCTGACAACATTCACTCACTGACAACATTCACTGACAACATTCACTCACTGACAACATTCACTCACTGACAACATTCACTGACAACATTCACTCACTGACAACATTCACTGACAACATTCACTCACTGACAACATTCACTGACAACATTTACTCACTGACAACATTCACTGACAACATTCACTCACTGACAACATTCACTCACTGACAACATTCACTGACAACATTCACTCTCTGACAACATTCACTCACTGACAACATTCACTCTCTGACAACATTCACTCACTGACAACATTCACTGACAACATTCACTCTCTGACAACATTCACTCACTGACAACATTCACTCTCTGACAACATTCACTCACTGACAACATTCACTCTCTGACAACATTCACTCACTGACAACATTCACTGACAACATTCACTCTCTGACAACATTCATTCACTGACAACATTAACTGACAACATTCACTCACTGACAACATTCACTCTCTGACAACATTCACTCACTGACAACATTCACTGACAACATTCACTGACAACATTCACTCACTGACAACATTCACTGACAACATTCACTCTCTGACAACATTCACTGACAACATTCACTCACTGACAACATTCACTGACAACATTCACTCACTGACAACATTTACTCACTGACAACATTCACTGACAACATTCACTCACTGACAACATTCACTGACAACATTCACTCACTGACAACATTCACTGACAACATTCACTCACTGACAACATTCACTGACAACATTCACTCACTGACAACATTTACTCACTGACAACATTCACTGACAACATTCACTCACTGACAACATTCACTGACAACATTCACTCACTGACAACATTCACTGACAACATTCACTCACTGACAACATTCACTCACTGACAACATTCACTGACAACATTTACTCACTGACAACATTCACTGACAACATTCACTCACTGACAACATTCACTGACAACATTCACTCACTGACAACATTCACTGACAACATTCGCTCACTGACAACATTCACTGACAACATTCACTCTCTGACAACATTCACTCACTGACAACATTCACTGACAACATTCACTCACTGACAACATTCACTGACAACATTCACTCACTGACAACATTCACTCACTGACAACATTCACTGACAACATTCACTCACTGACAACATTCACTGACAACATTCACTCACTGACAACATTCACTGACAACATTCACTCACTGACAACATTCACTGACAACATTCACTCACTGATAACATTCACTCACTGACAACATTCACTGACAACATTCACTCACTGACAACATTCACTGACAACATTCACTCACTGACAACATTCACTGACAACATTCACTCACTGACAACATTCACTCTCTGACAACATTCGCTCACTGACAACATTCACTGACAACATTCACTGACAACATTCACTCACTGACAACATTCACTGACAACATTCACTCTCTGACAACATTCACTGACAACATTCACTCTCTGACAACATTCACTGACAACATTCACTCACTGACAACATTCACTGACAACATTCACTCACTGACAACATTTACTCACTGACAACATTCACTGACAACATTCACTCACTGACAACATTCACTGACAACATTCACTCACTGACAACATTCACTCACTGACAACATTCACTCTCTGACAACATTCACTCACTGACAACATTCACTCTCTGACAACATTCACTCACTGACAACATTCACTGACAACATTCACTCACTGACAACATTCACTGACAACATTCACTCACTGACAACATTCACTCACTGACCACATTCACTGACAACATTTACTCACTGACAACATTCACTGACAACATTCACTCACTGACAACATTCACTGACAACATTCACTCACTGACAACATTCACTCACTGACAACATTCACTGACAACATTCACTCACTGACAACATTCACTGACAACATTTACTCACTGACAACATTCACTGACAACATTCACTCACTGACAACATTCACTCACTGACAACATTCACTGACAACATTCACTCTCTGACAACATTCACTCACTGACAACATTCACTCTCTGACAACATTCACTCACTGACAACATTCACTGACAACATTCACTCTCTGACAACATTCACTCACTGACAACATTCACTCTCTGACAACATTCACTCACTGACAACATTCACTCTCTGACAACATTCACTCACTGACAACATTCACTGACAACATTCACTCTCTGACAACATTCATTCACTGACAACATTAACTGACAACATTCACTCACTGACAACATTCACTCTCTGACAACATTCACTCACTGACAACATTCACTGACAACATTCACTGACAACATTCACTCACTGACAACATTCACTGACAACATTCACTCTCTGACAACATTCACTGACAACATTCACTCACTGACAACATTCACTGACAACATTCACTCACTGACAACATTTACTCACTGACAACATTCACTGACAACATTCACTCACTGACAACATTCACTGACAACATTCACTCACTGACAACATTCACTGACAACATTCACTCACTGACAACATTCACTGACAACATTCACTCACTGACAACATTCACTCTCTGACAACATTCGCTCACTGACAACATTCACTGACAACATTCACTGACAACATTCACTCACTGACAACATTCACTGACAACATTCACTCTCTGACAACATTCACTGACAACATTCACTCTCTGACAACATTCACTGACAACATTCACTCACTGACAACATTCACTGACAACATTCACTCACTGACAACATTTACTCACTGACAACATTCACTGACAACATTCACTCACTGACAACATTCACTGACAACATTCACTCACTGACAACATTCACTCACTGACAACATTCACTCTCTGACAACATTCACTCACTGACAACATTCACTCTCTGACAACATTCACTCACTGACAACATTCACTGACAACATTCACTCACTGACAACATTCACTCACTGACAACATTCACTGACAACATTCACTCACTGACAACATTCACTGACAACATTTACTCACTGACAACATTCACTGACAACATTCACTCACTGACAACATTCACTCACTGACAACATTCACTGACAACATTCACTCTCTGACAACATTCACTCACTGACAACATTCACTCTCTGACAACATTCACTCACTGACAACATTCACTCACTGACAACATTTACTCACTGACAACATTCACTGACAACATTCACTCACTGACAACATTCACTCTCTGACAACATTCGCTCACTGACAACATTCACTGACAACATTCACTGACAACATTCACTCTCTGACAACATTCACTCACTGACAACATTCACTGACAACATTCACTCACTGACAACATTTACTCACTGACAACATTCACTGACAACATTCACTCACTGACAACATTCACTGACAACATTCACTCACTGACAACATTCACTCTCTGACAACATTCGCTCACTGACAACATTCACTGACAACATTCACTGACAACATTCACTCACTGACAACATTCACTGACAACATTCACTCTCTGACAACATTCACTGACAACATTCACTCACTGACAACATTCACTGACAACATTCACTCACTGACAACATTTACTCACTGACAACATTCACTGACAACATTCACTCACAGACAACATTCACTGACAACATTCACTCACTGACAACATTCACTCACTGACAACATTCACTGACAACATTCACTCACTGACAACATTCACTGACAACATTCACTCACTGACAACATTCACTGACAACATTCACTCTCTGACAACATTCACTCACTGACAACATTCACTGACAACATTCACTCACTGACAACATTCACTGACAACATTCACTCACTGACAACATTCACTCACTGACAACATTCACTGACAACATTCACTCACTGACAACATTCACTGACAACATTCACTCACTGACAACATTCACTGACAACATTCACTCACTGACAACATTCACTGACAACATTCACTCACTGACAACATTCACTCTCTGACAACATTCGCTCACTGACAACATTCACTGACAACATTCACTGACAACATTCACTCACTGACAACATTCACTGACAACATTCACTCACTGACAACATTCACTGACAACATTCGCTCACTGACAACATTCACTCTCTGACAACATTCACTCACTGACAACATTCACTGACAACATTCGCTCACTGACAACATTCACTGACAACATTCACTCACTGACAACATTCACTGACAACATTCACTCACTGACAACATTCACTCACTGACAACATTTACTGACAACATTCACTCACTGACAACATTCACTGACAACATTCACTCACTGACAACATTCACTGACAACATTCACTCACTGACAACATTCACTCTCTGACAACATTCACTCACTGACAACATTCACTGACAACATTCACTCACTGACAACATTCACTGACAACATTCACTCACTGACAACATTCACTCACTGACAACATTCACTGACAACATTCACTCACTGACAACATTCACTGACAACATTCACTCACTGACAACATTCACTGACAACATTTACTCACTGACAACATTCACTGACAACATTCACTCACTGACAACATTCACTCACTGACAACATTCACTGACAACATTCACTCTCTGACAACATTCACTGACAACATTCACTCACTGACAACATTCACTGACAACATTCACTCACTGACAACATTCACTGACAACATTCACTCTCTGACAACATTCACTCACTGACAACATTCACTGACAACATTCACTCACTGACAACATTCACTGACAACATTCACTCACTGACAACATTCACTCACTGACAACATTCACTGACAACATTCACTCACTGACAACATTCACTGACAACATTCACTCACTGACAACATTCACTGACAACATTCACTCACTGACAACATTCACTGACAACATTCACTCACTGACAACATTCACTCTCTGACAACATTCGCTCACTGACAACATTCACTGACAACATTCACTGACAACATTCACTCACTGACAACATTCACTGACAACATTCACTCACTGACAACATTCACTGACAACATTCGCTCACTGACAACATTCACTCTCTGACAACATTCACTCACTGACAACATTCACTGACAACATTCGCTCACTGACAACATTCACTGACAACATTCACTCACTGACAACATTCACTGACAACATTCACTCACTGACAACATTCACTCACTGACAACATTTACTGACAACATTCACTCACTGACAACATTCACTGACAACATTCACTCACTGACAACATTCACTGACAACATTCACTCACTGACAACATTCACTGACAACATTCACTCACTGACAACATTCACTCTCTGACAACATTCACTCACTGACAACATTCACTGACAACATTCACTCACTGACAACATTCACTGACAACATTCACTCACTGACAACATTCACTCACTGACAACATTCACTGACAACATTCACTCACTGACAACATTCACTGACAACATTCACTCACTGACAACATTCACTGACAACATTTACTCACTGACAACATTCACTGACAACATTCACTCACTGACAACATTCACTCACTGACAACATTCACTGACAACATTCACTCTCTGACAACATTCACTCACTGACAACATTCACTCTCTGACAACATTCACTCACTGACAACATTCACTGACAACATTCACTCTCTGACAACATTCACTCACTGACAACATTCACTCTCTGACAACATTCACTCACTGACAACATTCACTCTCTGACAACATTCACTCACTGACAACATTCACTGACAACATTCACTCTCTGACAACATTCATTCACTGACAACATTAACTGACAACATTCACTCACTGACAACATTCACTCTCTGACAACATTCACTCACTGACAACATTCACTGACAACATTCACTGACAACATTCACTCACTGACAACATTCACTGACAACATTCACTCACTGACAACATTCACTGACAACATTCGCTCACTGACAACATTCACTCTCTGACAACATTCACTCACTGACAACATTCACTGACAACATTCACTCACTGACAACATTCACTGACAACATTCACTCACTGACAACATTCACTGACAACATTCACTCACTGACAACATTCACTCACTGACAACATTTACTGACAACATTCACTCACTGACAACATTCACTGACAACATTCACTCACTGACAACATTCACTGACAACATTCACTCACTGACAACATTCACTGACAACATTCACTCACTGACAACATTCACTCTCTGACAACATTCACTCACTGACAACATTCACTGACAACATTCACTCACTGACAACATTCACTGACAACATTCACTCACTGACAACATTCACTCACTGACAACATTCACTGACAACATTCACTCACTGACAACATTCACTGACAACATTCACTCACTGACAACATTCACTGACAACATTTACTCACTGACAACATTCACTGACAACATTCACTCACTGACAACATTCACTCACTGACAACATTCACTGACAACATTCACTCTCTGACAACATTCACTCACTGACAACATTCACTCTCTGACAACATTCACTCACTGACAACATTCACTGACAACATTCACTCTCTGACAACATTCACTCACTGACAACATTCACTCTCTGACAACATTCACTCTCTGACAACATTCACTCACTGACAACATTCACTGACAACATTCACTCTCTGACAACATTCATTCACTGACAACATTAACTGACAACATTCACTCACTGACAACATTCACTCTCTGACAACATTCACTCACTGACAACATTCACTGACAACATTCACTGACAACATTCACTCACTGACAACATTCACTGACAACATTCACTCTCTGACAACATTCACTGACAACATTCACTCACTGACAACATTCACTGACAACATTCACTCACTGACAACATTTACTCACTGACAACATTCACTGACAACATTCACTCACTGACAACATTCACTGACAACATTCACTCACTGACAACATTCACTGACAACATTCACTCACTGACAACATTCACTGACAACATTCACTCACTGACAACATTTACTCACTGACAACATTCACTGACAACATTCACTCACTGACAACATTCACTGACAACATTCACTCACTGACAACATTCACTCACTGACAACATTCACTCTCTGACAACATTCACTCACTGACAACATTCACTCTCTGACAACATTCACTCACTGACAACATTCACTGACAACATTCACTCACTGACAACATTCACTGACAACATTCACTCACTGACAACATTCACTCACTGACCACATTCACTGACAACATTTACTCACTGACAACATTCACTGACAACATTCACTCACTGACAACATTCACTCACTGACAACATTCACTGACAACATTCACTCTCTGACAACATTCACTCACTGACAACATTCACTCTCTGACAACATTCACTCACTGACAACATTCACTGACAACATTCACTCTCTGACAACATTCACTCACTGACAACATTCACTCTCTGACAACATTCACTCACTGACAACATTCACTCTCTGACAACATTCACTCTCTGACAACATTCACTGACAACATTCACTCTCTGACAACATTCATTCACTGACAACATTAACTGACAACATTCACTCACTGACAACATTCACTCTCTGACAACATTCACTCACTGACAACATTCACTGACAACATTCACTGACAACATTCACTCACTGACAACATTCACTGACAACATTCACTCTCTGACAACATTCACTGACAACATTCACTCACTGACAACATTCACTGACAACATTCACTCACTGACAACATTTACTCACTGACAACATTCACTGACAACATTCACTCACTGACAACATTCACTGACAACATTCACTCACTGACAACATTCACTGACAACATTCACTCACTGACAACATTCACTGACAACATTCACTCACTGACAACATTCACTCTCTGACAACATTCGCTCACTGACAACATTCACTGACAACATTCACTGACAACATTCACTCACTGACAACATTCACTGACAACATTCACTCTCTGACAACATTCACTGACAACATTCACTCTCTGACAACATTCACTGACAACATTCACTCACTGACAACATTCACTCACTGACAACATTTACTCACTGACAACATTCACTGACAACATTCACTCACTGACAACATTCACTGACAACATTCACTCACTGACAACATTCACTCACTGACAACATTCACTCTCTGACAACATTCACTCACTGACAACATTCACTCTCTGACAACATTCACTCACTGACAACATTCACTGACAACATTCACTCACTGACAACATTCACTCACTGACAACATTCACTGACAACATTCACTCACTGACAACATTCACTGACAACATTTACTCACTGACAACATTCACTGACAACATTCACTCACTGACAACATTCACTCACTGACAACATTCACTGACAACATTCACTCTCTGACAACATTCACTCACTGACAACATTCACTCTCTGACAACATTCACTCACTGACAACATTCACTCACTGACAACATTTACTCACTGACAACATTCACTGACAACATTCACTCACTGACAACATTCACTCTCTGACAACATTCGCTCACTGACAACATTCACTGACAACATTCACTGACAACATTCACTCTCTGACAACATTCACTGACAACATTCACTCACTGACAACATTCACTGACAACATTCACTCACTGACAACATTTACTCACTGACAACATTCACTGACAACATTCACTCACTGACAACATTCACTGACAACATTCACTCACTGACAACATTCACTCACTGACAACATTCACTGACAACATTCACTCACTGACAACATTCACTCTCTGACAACATTCGCTCACTGACAACATTCACTGACAACATTCACTGACAACATTCACTCACTGACAACATTCACTGACAACATTCACTCTCTGACAACATTCACTGACAACATTCACTCACTGACAACATTCACTGACAACATTCACTCACTGACAACATTTACTCACTGACAACATTCACTGACAACATTCACTCACAGACAACATTCACTGACAACATTCACTCACTGACAACATTCACTGACAACATTCACTCTCTGACAACATTCACTCACTGACAACATTCACTGACAACATTCACTCACTGACAACATTCACTGACAACATTCACTCACTGACAACATTCACTCACTGACAACATTCACTGACAACATTCACTCACTGACAACATTCACTGACAACATTCACTCACTGACAACATTCACTGACAACATTCACTCACTGACAACATTCACTGACAACATTCACTCACTGACAACATTCACTCTCTGACAACATTCGCTCACTGACAACATTCACTGACAACATTCACTGACAACATTCACTCACTGACAACATTCACTGACAACATTCACTCACTGACAACATTCACTGACAACATTCGCTCACTGACAACATTCACTCTCTGACAACATTCACTCACTGACAACATTCACTGACAACATTCACTCACTGACAACATTCACTGACAACATTCACTCACTGACAACATTCACTGACAACATTCACTCACTGACAACATTCACTCACTGACAACATTCACTGACAACATTCACTCACTGACAACATTCACTGACAACATTCACTCACTGACAACATTCACTGACAACATTTACTCACTGACAACATTCACTGACAACATTCACTCACTGACAACATTCACTCACTGACAACATTCACTGACAACATTCACTCTCTGACAACATTCACTCACTGACAACATTCACTCTCTGACAACATTCACTCACTGACAACATTCACTGACAACATTCACTCTCTGACAACATTCACTCACTGACAACATTCACTCTCTGACAACATTCACTCACTGACAACATTCACTCTCTGACAACATTCACTCACTGACAACATTCACTGACAACATTCACTCTCTGACAACATTCATTCACTGACAACATTAACTGACAACATTCACTCACTGACAACATTCACTCTCTGACAACATTCACTCACTGACAACATTCACTGACAACATTCACTGACAACATTCACTCACTGACAACATTCACTGACAACATTCACTCTCTGACAACATTCACTGACAACATTCACTCACTGACAACATTCACTGACAACATTCACTCACTGACAACATTCACTGACAACATTCACTCACTGACAACATTCACTGACAACATTCGCTCACTGACAACATTCACTGACAACATTCACTCTCTGACAACATTCACTCACTGACAACATTCACTGACAACATTCACTCACTGACAACATTCACTGACAACATTCACTCACTGACAACATTCACTCACTGACAACATTCACTGACAACATTCACTCACTGACAACATTCACTGACAACATTCACTCACTGACAACATTCACTGACAACATTCACTCACTGATAACATTCACTCACTGACAACATTCACTGACAACATTCACTCACTGACAACATTCACTGACAACATTCACTCACTGACAACATTCACTGACAACATTCACTCACTGACAACATTCACTCTCTGACAACATTCGCTCACTGACAACATTCACTGACAACATTCACTGACAACATTCACTCACTGACAACATTCACTGACAACATTCACTCTCTGACAACATTCACTGACAACATTCACTCACTGACAACATTCACTGACAACATTCACTCACTGACAACATTTACTCACTGACAACATTCACTGACAACATTCACTCACTGACAACATTCACTGACAACATTCACTCACTGACAACATTCACTCACTGACAACATTCACTCTCTGACAACATTCACTCACTGACAACATTCACTCTCTGACAACATTCACTCACTGACAACATTCACTGACAACATTCACTCACTGACAACATTCACTGACAACATTCACTCACTGACAACATTCACTCACTGACAACATTCACTGACAACATTCACTCACTGACAACATTCACTGACAACATTCACTCACTGACAACATTCACTGACAACATTCACTCACTGACAACATTCACTCACTGACAACATTCACTGACAACATTCACTCACTGACAACATTCACTGACAACATTTACTCACTGACAACATTCACTGACAACATTCACTCACTGACAACATTCACTCACTGACAACATTCACTGACAACATTCACTCTCTGACAACATTCACTCACTGACAACATTCACTCTCTGACAACATTCACTCACTGACAACATTCACTGACAACATTCACTCTCTGACAACATTCACTCACTGACAACATTCACTCTCTGACAACATTCACTCACTGACAACATTCACTCTCTGACAACATTCACTCACTGACAACATTCACTGACAACATTCACTCTCTGACAACATTCATTCACTGACAACATTAACTGACAACATTCACTCACTGACAACATTCACTCTCTGACAACATTCACTCACTGACAACATTCACTGACAACATTCACTGACAACATTCACTCACTGACAACATTCACTGACAACATTCACTCTCTGACAACATTCACTGACAACATTCACTCACTGACAACATTCACTCACTGACAACATTTACTCACTGACAACATTCACTGACAACATTCACTCACTGACAACATTCACTGACAACATTCACTCACTGACAACATTCACTGACAACATTCACTCACTGACAACATTCACTCACTGACAACATTCACTGACAACATTTACTCACTGACAACATTCACTGACAACATTCACTCACTGACAACATTCACTGACAACATTCACTCACTGACAACATTCACTGACAACATTCGCTCACTGACAACATTCACTGACAACATTCACTCTCTGACAACATTCACTCACTGACAACATTCACTGACAACATTCACTCACTGACAACATTCACTGACAACATTCACTCACTGACAACATTCACTCACTGACAACATTCACTGACAACATTCACTCACTGACAACATTCACTGACAACATTCACTGACAACATTCACTCACTGACAACATTCACTGACAACATTCACTCACTGATAACATTCACTCACTGACAACATTCACTGACAACATTCACTCACTGACAACATTCACTGACAACATTCACTCACTGACAACATTCACTGACAACATTCACTCACTGACAACATTCACTCTCTGACAACATTCGCTCACTGACAACATTCACTGACAACATTCACTGACAACATTCACTCACTGACAACATTCACTGACAACATTCACTCTCTGACAACATTCACTGACAACATTCACTCACTGACAACATTCACTGACAACATTCACTCACTGACAACATTTACTCACTGACAACATTCACTGACAACATTCACTCACTGACAACATTCACTGACAACATTCACTCACTGACAACATTCACTGACAACATTCACTCACTGACAACATTCACTCACTGACAACATTCACTGACAACATTTACTCACTGACAACATTCACTGACAACATTCACTCACTGACAACATTCACTGACAACATTCACTCACTGACAACATTCACTGACAACATTCGCTCACTGACAACATTCACTGACAACATTCACTCTCTGACAACATTCACTCACTGACAACATTCACTGACAACATTCACTCACTGACAACATTCACTGACAACATTCACTCACTGACAACATTCACTCACTGACAACATTCACTGACAACATTCACTCACTGACAACATTCACTGACAACATTCACTCACTGACAACATTCACTGACAACATTCACTCACTGACAACATTCACTGACAACATTCACTCACTGATAACATTCACTCACTGACAACATTCACTGACAACATTCACTCACTGACAACATTCACTGACAACATTCACTCACTGACAACATTCACTGACAACATTCACTCACTGACAACATTCACTCTCTGACAACATTCGCTCACTGACAACATTCACTGACAACATTCACTGACAACATTCACTCACTGACAACATTCACTGACAACATTCACTCACTGACAACATTTACTCACTGACAACATTCACTGACAACATTCACTCACTGACAACATTCACTGACAACATTCACTCACTGACAACATTCACTCACTGACAACATTCACTCTCTGACAACATTCACTCACTGACAACATTCACTCTCTGACAACATTCACTCACTGACAACATTCACTGACAACATTCACTCACTGACAACATTCACTGACAACATTCACTCACTGACAACATTCACTCACTGACAACATTCACTGACAACATTCACTCACTGACAACATTCACTGACAACATTCACTCACTGACAACATTCACTGACAACATTCACTCACTGACAACATTCACTCACTGACAACATTCACTGACAACATTCACTCACTGACAACATTCACTGACAACATTCACTCACTGACAACATTCACTGACAACATTTACTCACTGACAACATTCACTGACAACATTCACTCACTGACAACATTCACTCACTGACAACATTCACTGACAACATTCACTCTCTGACAACATTCACTCACTGACAACATTCACTCTCTGACAACATTCACTCACTGACAACATTCACTGACAACATTCACTCTCTGACAACATTCACTCACTGACAACATTCACTCTCTGACAACATTCACTCACTGACAACATTCACTCTCTGACAACATTCACTCACTGACAACATTCACTGACAACATTCACTCTCTGACAACATTCATTCACTGACAACATTAACTGACAACATTCACTCACTGACAACATTCACTCTCTGACAACATTCACTCACTGACAACATTCACTGACAACATTCACTGACAACATTCACTCACTGACAACATTCACTGACAACATTCACTCTCTGACAATATTCACTGACAACATTCACTCACTGACAACATTCACTGACAACATTCACTCACTGACAACATTTACTCACTGACAACATTCACTGACAACATTCACTCACTGACAACATTCACTGACAACATTTACTCACTGACAACATTCACTGACAACATTCACTCACTGACAACATTCACTGACAACATTCACTCACTGACAACATTCACTGACAACATTCGCTCACTGACAACATTCACTGACAACATTCACTCTCTGACAACATTCACTCACTGACAACATTCACTGACAACATTCACTCACTGACAACATTCACTGACAACATTCACTCACTGACAACATTCACTGACAACATTCACTCACTGATAACATTCACTCACTGACAACATTCACTGACAACATTCACTCACTGACAACATTCACTGACAACATTCACTCACTGACAACATTCACTGACAACATTCACTCACTGACAACATTCACTCTCTGACAACATTCGCTCACTGACAACATTCACTGACAACATTCACTGACAACATTCACTCACTGACAACATTCACTGACAACATTCACTCTCTGACAACATTCACTGACAACATTCACTCACTGACAACATTCACTGACAACATTCACTCACTGACAACATTTACTCACTGACAACATTCACTGACAACATTCACTCACTGACAACATTCACTGACAACATTCACTCACTGACAACATTTACTCACTGACAACATTCGCTCACTGACAACATTCACTGACAACATTCACTGACAACATTCACTCACTGACAACATTCACTGACAACATTCACTCACTGACAACATTCACTGACAACATTCACTCACTGACAACATTCACTGACAACATTCACTCTCTGACAACATTCACTGACAACATTCACTCACTGACAACATTCACTCACTGACAACATTCACTGACAACATTCACTCACTGACAACATTCACTGACAACATTCACTCACTGACAACATTCACTGACAACATTTACTCACTGACAACATTCACTGACAACATTCACTCACTGACAACATTCACTCTCTGACAACATTCGCTCACTGACAACATTCACTGACAACATTCACTGACAACATTCACTCACTGACAACATTCACTGACAACATTCACTCTCTGACAACATTCACTGACAACATTCACTCACTGACAACATTCACTGACAACATTCACTCACTGACAACATTTACTCACTGACAACATTCACTGACAACATTCACTCACAGACAACATTCACTGACAACATTCACTCACTGACAACATTCACTGACAACATTCACTCACTGACAACATTCACTGACAACATTCACTCACTGACAACATTCACTGACAACATTCACTCACTGACAACATTCACTGACAACATTCACTCACTGACAACATTCACTGACAACATTCACTCACTGACAACATTCACTCTCTGACAACATTCACTCACTGACAACATTCACTGACAACATTCACTCACTGACAACATTCACTGACAACATTCACTCACTGACAACATTCACTGACAACATTCACTCACTGACAACATTCACTCTCTGACAACATTCACTGACAACATTCACTCACTGACAACATTCACTGACAACATTCACTCACTGACAACATTTACTCACTGACAACATTCACTGACAACATTCACTCACTGACAACATTCACTGACAACATTCACTCACTGACAACATTCACTGACAACATTCACTCACTGACAACATTCACTCACTGACAACATTCACTGACAACATTTACTCACTGACAACATTCACTGACAACATTCACTCACTGACAACATTCACTGACAACATTCACTCTCTGACAACATTCACTCACTGACAACATTCACTGACAACATTCACTCACTGACAACATTCACTGACAACATTCACTCACTGACAACATTCACTGACAACATTCACTGACAACATTCACTCACTGACAACATTCACTCTGACAACATTCACTCACTGACAACATTCACTGACAACATTCACTGACAACATTCACTCACTGACAACATTCACTGACAACATTCATTCTCTGACAACATTCACTGACAACATTCACTCACTGACAACATTCACTGACAACATTCACTCACTGACAACATTTACTCACTGACAACATTCACTGACAACATTCACTCACTGACAACATTCACTCTCTGACAACATTCGCTCACTGACAACATTCACTGACAACATTCACTGACAACATTCACTCTCTGACAACATTCACTGACAACATTCACTCACTGACAACATTCACTGACAACATTCACTCACTGACAACATTTACTCACTGACAACATTCACTGACAACATTCACTCACTGACAACATTCACTGACAACATTCACTCACTGACAACATTCACTCACTGACAACATTCACTGACAACATTCACTCACTGACAACATTCACTGACAACATTCACTCACTGACAACATTCACTCTCTGACAACATTCGCTCACTGACAACATTCACTGACAACATTCACTGACAACATTCACTCACTGACAACATTCACTGACAACATTCACTCTCTGACAACATTCACTGACAACATTCACTCACTGACAACATTCACTGACAACATTCACTCACTGACAACATTTACTCACTGACAACATTCACTGACAACATTCACTCACAGACAACATTCACTGACAACATTCACTCACTGACAACATTCACTCACTGACAACATTCACTGACAACATTCACTCACTGACAACATTCACTGACAACATTCACTCACTGACAACATTCACTGACAACATTCACTCTCTGACAACATTCACTCACTGACAACATTCACTGACAACATTCACTCACTGACAACATTCACTGACAACATTCACTCACTGACAACATTCACTCACTGACAACATTCACTGACAACATTCACTCACTGACAACATTCACTGACAACATTCACTCACTGACAACATTCACTGACAACATTCACTCACTGACAACATTCACTGACAACATTCACTCACTGACAACATTCACTCTCTGACAACATTCGCTCACTGACAACATTCACTGACAACATTCACTGACAACATTCACTCACTGACAACATTCACTGACAACATTCACTCACTGACAACATTCACTGACAACATTCGCTCACTGACAACATTCACTCTCTGACAACATTCACTCACTGACAACATTCACTGACAACATTCGCTCACTGACAACATTCACTGACAACATTCACTCACTGACAACATTCACTGACAACATTCACTCACTGACAACATTCACTCACTGACAACATTTACTGACAACATTCACTCACTGACAACATTCACTGACAACATTCACTCACTGACAACATTCACTGACAACATTCACTCACTGACAACATTCACTGACAACATTCACTCACTGACAACATTCACTCTCTGACAACATTCACTCACTGACAACATTCACTGACAACATTCACTCACTGACAACATTCACTCACTGACAACATTCACTGACAACATTCACTCACTGACAACATTCACTCACTGACAACATTCACTGACAACATTCACTCACTGACAACATTCACTGACAACATTCACTCACTGACAACATTCACTGACAACATTTACTCACTGACAACATTCACTGACAACATTCACTCACTGACAACATTCACTCACTGACAACATTCACTGACAACATTCACTCTCTGACAACATTCACTCACTGACAACATTCACTCTCTGACAACATTCACTCACTGACAACATTCACTGACAACATTCACTCTCTGACAACATTCACTCACTGACAACATTCACTCTCTGACAACATTCACTCACTGACAACATTCACTCTCTGACAACATTCACTCACTGACAACATTCACTGACAACATTCACTCTCTGACAACATTCATTCACTGACAACATTAACTGACAACATTCACTCACTGACAACATTCACTCTCTGACAACATTCACTCACTGACAACATTCACTGACAACATTCACTGACAACATTCACTCACTGACAACATTCACTGACAACATTCACTCACTGACAACATTCACTGACAACATTCGCTCACTGACAACATTCACTCTCTGACAACATTCACTCACTGACAACATTCACTGACAACATTCACTCACTGACAACATTCACTGACAACATTCACTCACTGACAACATTCACTGACAACATTCACTCACTGACAACATTCACTCACTGACAACATTTACTGACAACATTCACTCACTGACAACATTCACTGACAACATTCACTCACTGACAACATTCACTGACAACATTCACTCACTGACAACATTCACTGACAACATTCACTCACTGACAACATTCACTCTCTGACAACATTCACTCACTGACAACATTCACTGACAACATTCACTCACTGACAACATTCACTGACAACATTCACTCACTGACAACATTCACTCACTGACAACATTCACTGACAACATTCACTCACTGACAACATTCACTGACAACATTCACTCACTGACAACATTCACTGACAACATTTACTCACTGACAACATTCACTGACAACATTCACTCACTGACAACATTCACTCACTGACAACATTCACTGACAACATTCACTCTCTGACAACATTCACTCACTGACAACATTCACTCTCTGACAACATTCACTCACTGACAACATTCACTGACAACATTCACTCTCTGACAACATTCACTCACTGACAACATTCACTCTCTGACAACATTCACTCTCTGACAACATTCACTCACTGACAACATTCACTGACAACATTCACTCTCTGACAACATTCATTCACTGACAACATTAACTGACAACATTCACTCACTGACAACATTCACTCTCTGACAACATTCACTCACTGACAACATTCACTGACAACATTCACTGACAACATTCACTCACTGACAACATTCACTGACAACATTCACTCTCTGACAACATTCACTGACAACATTCACTCACTGACAACATTCACTGACAACATTCACTCACTGACAACATTTACTCACTGACAACATTCACTGACAACATTCACTCACTGACAACATTCACTGACAACATTCACTCACTGACAACATTCACTGACAACATTCACTCACTGACAACATTCACTGACAACATTCACTCACTGACAACATTTACTCACTGACAACATTCACTGACAACATTCACTCACTGACAACATTCACTGACAACATTCACTCACTGACAACATTCACTCACTGACAACATTCACTCTCTGACAACATTCACTCACTGACAACATTCACTCTCTGACAACATTCACTCACTGACAACATTCACTGACAACATTCACTCACTGACAACATTCACTGACAACATTCACTCACTGACAACATTCACTCACTGACCACATTCACTGACAACATTTACTCACTGACAACATTCACTGACAACATTCACTCACTGACAACATTCACTCACTGACAACATTCACTGACAACATTCACTCTCTGACAACATTCACTCACTGACAACATTCACTCTCTGACAACATTCACTCACTGACAACATTCACTGACAACATTCACTCTCTGACAACATTCACTCACTGACAACATTCACTCTCTGACAACATTCACTCACTGACAACATTCACTCTCTGACAACATTCACTCTCTGACAACATTCACTGACAACATTCACTCTCTGACAACATTCATTCACTGACAACATTAACTGACAACATTCACTCACTGACAACATTCACTCTCTGACAACATTCACTCACTGACAACATTCACTGACAACATTCACTGACAACATTCACTCACTGACAACATTCACTGACAACATTCACTCTCTAACAACATTCACTGACAACATTCACTCACTGACAACATTCACTGACAACATTCACTCACTGACAACATTTACTCACTGACAACATTCACTGACAACATTCACTCACTGACAACATTCACTGACAACATTCACTCACTGACAACATTCACTGACAACATTCACTCACTGACAACATTCACTGACAACATTCACTCACTGACAACATTCACTCTCTGACAACATTCGCTCACTGACAACATTCACTGACAACATTCACTGACAACATTCACTCACTGACAACATTCACTGACAACATTCACTCTCTGACAACATTCACTGACAACATTCACTCTCTGACAACATTCACTGACAACATTCACTCACTGACAACATTCACTCACTGACAACATTTACTCACTGACAACATTCACTGACAACATTCACTCACTGACAACATTCACTGACAACATTCACTCACTGACAACATTCACTCACTGACAACATTCACTCTCTGACAACATTCACTCACTGACAACATTCACTCTCTGACAACATTCACTCACTGACAACATTCACTGACAACATTCACTCACTGACAACATTCACTCACTGACAACATTCACTGACAACATTCACTCACTGACAACATTCACTGACAACATTTACTCACTGACAACATTCACTGACAACATTCACTCACTGACAACATTCACTCACTGACAACATTCACTGACAACATTCACTCTCTGACAACATTCACTCACTGACAACATTCACTCTCTGACAACATTCACTCACTGACAACATTCACTCACTGACAACATTTACTCACTGACAACATTCACTGACAACATTCACTCACTGACAACATTCACTCTCTGACAACATTCGCTCACTGACAACATTCACTGACAACATTCACTGACAACATTCACTCTCTGACAACATTCACTGACAACATTCACTCACTGACAACATTCACTGACAACATTCACTCACTGACAACATTTACTCACTGACAACATTCACTGACAACATTCACTCACTGACAACATTCACTGACAACATTCACTCACTGACAACATTCACTCACTGACAACATTCACTGACAACATTCACTCACTGACAACATTCACTCTCTGACAACATTCGCTCACTGACAACATTCACTGACAACATTCACTGACAACATTCACTCACTGACAACATTCACTGACAACATTCACTCTCTGACAACATTCACTGACAACATTCACTCACTGACAACATTCACTGACAACATTCACTCACTGACAACATTTACTCACTGACAACATTCACTGACAACATTCACTCACAGACAACATTCACTGACAACATTCACTCACTGACAACATTCACTGACAACATTCACTCTCTGACAACATTCACTCACTGACAACATTCACTGACAACATTCACTCACTGACAACATTCACTGACAACATTCACTCACTGACAACATTCACTCACTGACAACATTCACTGACAACATTCACTCACTGACAACATTCACTGACAACATTCACTCACTGACAACATTCACTGACAACATTCACTCACTGACAACATTCACTGACAACATTCACTGACAACATTCACTCACTGACAACATTCACTGACAACATTCACTCACTGACAACATTCACTGACAACATTCGCTCACTGACAACATTCACTCTCTGACAACATTCACTCACTGACAACATTCACTGACAACATTCACTCACTGACAACATTCACTGACAACATTCACTCACTGACAACATTCACTGACAACATTCACTCACTGACAACATTCACTCACTGACAACATTCACTGACAACATTCACTCACTGACAACATTCACTGACAACATTCACTCACTGACAACATTCACTGACAACATTTACTCACTGACAACATTCACTGACAACATTCACTCACTGACAACATTCACTCACTGACAACATTCACTGACAACATTCACTCTCTGACAACATTCACTCACTGACAACATTCACTCTCTGACAACATTCACTCACTGACAACATTCACTGACAACATTCACTCTCTGACAACATTCACTCACTGACAACATTCACTCTCTGACAACATTCACTCACTGACAACATTCACTCTCTGACAACATTCACTCACTGACAACATTCACTGACAACATTCACTCTCTGACAACATTCATTCACTGACAACATTAACTGACAACATTCACTCACTGACAACATTCACTCTCTGACAACATTCACTCACTGACAACATTCACTGACAACATTCACTGACAACATTCACTCACTGACAACATTCACTGACAACATTCACTCTCTGACAACATTCACTGACAACATTCACTCACTGACAACATTCACTGACAACATTCACTCACTGACAACATTCACTGACAACATTCACTCACTGACAACATTCACTGACAACATTCGCTCACTGACAACATTCACTGACAACATTCACTCTCTGACAACATTCACTCACTGACAACATTCACTGACAACATTCACTCACTGACAACATTCACTGACAACATTCACTCACTGACAACATTCACTCACTGACAACATTCACTGACAACATTCACTCACTGACAACATTCACTGACAACATTCACTCACTGACAACATTCACTGACAACATTCACTCACTGATAACATTCACTCACTGACAACATTCACTGACAACATTCACTCACTGACAACATTCACTGACAACATTCACTCACTGACAACATTCACTGACAACATTCACTCACTGACAACATTCACTCTCTGACAACATTCGCTCACTGACAACATTCACTGACAACATTCACTGACAACATTCACTCACTGACAACATTCACTGACAACATTCACTCTCTGACAACATTCACTGACAACATTCACTCACTGACAACATTCACTGACAACATTCACTCACTGACAACATTTACTCACTGACAACATTCACTGACAACATTCACTCACTGACAACATTCACTGACAACATTCACTCACTGACAACATTCACTCACTGACAACATTCACTCTCTGACAACATTCACTCACTGACAACATTCACTCTCTGACAACATTCACTCACTGACAACATTCACTGACAACATTCACTCACTGACAACATTCACTGACAACATTCACTCACTGACAACATTCACTCACTGACAACATTCACTGACAACATTCACTCACTGACAACATTCACTGACAACATTCACTCACTGACAACATTCACTGACAACATTCACTCACTGACAACATTCACTCACTGACAACATTCACTGACAACATTCACTCACTGACAACATTCACTGACAACATTTACTCACTGACAACATTCACTGACAACATTCACTCACTGACAACATTCACTCACTGACAACATTCACTGACAACATTCACTCTCTGACAACATTCACTCACTGACAACATTCACTCTCTGACAACATTCACTCACTGACAACATTCACTGACAACATTCACTCTCTGACAACATTCACTCACTGACAACATTCACTCTCTGACAACATTCACTCACTGACAACATTCACTCTCTGACAACATTCACTCACTGACAACATTCACTGACAACATTCACTCTCTGACAACATTCATTCACTGACAACATTAACTGACAACATTCACTCACTGACAACATTCACTCTCTGACAACATTCACTCACTGACAACATTCACTGACAACATTCACTGACAACATTCACTCACTGACAACATTCACTGACAACATTCACTCTCTGACAACATTCACTGACAACATTCACTCACTGACAACATTCACTCACTGACAACATTTACTCACTGACAACATTCACTGACAACATTCACTCACTGACAACATTCACTGACAACATTCACTCACTGACAACATTCACTGACAACATTCACTCACTGACAACATTCACTCACTGACAACATTCACTGACAACATTTACTCACTGACAACATTCACTGACAACATTCACTCACTGACAACATTCACTGACAACATTCACTCACTGACAACATTCACTGACAACATTCGCTCACTGACAACATTCACTGACAACATTCACTCTCTGACAACATTCACTCACTGACAACATTCACTGACAACATTCACTCACTGACAACATTCACTGACAACATTCACTCACTGACAACATTCACTCACTGACAACATTCACTGACAACATTCACTCACTGACAACATTCACTGACAACATTCACTGACAACATTCACTCACTGACAACATTCACTGACAACATTCACTCACTGATAACATTCACTCACTGACAACATTCACTGACAACATTCACTCACTGACAACATTCACTGACAACATTCACTCACTGACAACATTCACTGACAACATTCACTCACTGACAACATTCACTCTCTGACAACATTCGCTCACTGACAACATTCACTGACAACATTCACTGACAACATTCACTCACTGACAACATTCACTGACAACATTCACTCTCTGACAACATTCACTGACAACATTCACTCACTGACAACATTCACTGACAACATTCACTCACTGACAACATTTACTCACTGACAACATTCACTGACAACATTCACTCACTGACAACATTCACTGACAACATTCACTCACTGACAACATTCACTGACAACATTCACTCACTGACAACATTCACTCACTGACAACATTCACTGACAACATTTACTCACTGACAACATTCACTGACAACATTCACTCACTGACAACATTCACTGACAACATTCACTCACTGACAACATTCACTGACAACATTCGCTCACTGACAACATTCACTGACAACATTCACTCTCTGACAACATTCACTCACTGACAACATTCACTGACAACATTCACTCACTGACAACATTCACTGACAACATTCACTCACTGACAACATTCACTCACTGACAACATTCACTGACAACATTCACTCACTGACAACATTCACTGACAACATTCACTCACTGACAACATTCACTGACAACATTCACTCACTGACAACATTCACTGACAACATTCACTCACTGATAACATTCACTCACTGACAACATTCACTGACAACATTCACTCACTGACAACATTCACTGACAACATTCACTCACTGACAACATTCACTGACAACATTCACTCACTGACAACATTCACTCTCTGACAACATTCGCTCACTGACAACATTCACTGACAACATTCACTGACAACATTCACTCACTGACAACATTCACTGACAACATTCACTCACTGACAACATTTACTCACTGACAACATTCACTGACAACATTCACTCACTGACAACATTCACTGACAACATTCACTCACTGACAACATTCACTCACTGACAACATTCACTCTCTGACAACATTCACTCACTGACAACATTCACTCTCTGACAACATTCACTCACTGACAACATTCACTGACAACATTCACTCACTGACAACATTCACTGACAACATTCACTCACTGACAACATTCACTCACTGACAACATTCACTGACAACATTCACTCACTGACAACATTCACTGACAACATTCACTCACTGACAACATTCACTGACAACATTCACTCACTGACAACATTCACTCACTGACAACATTCACTGACAACATTCACTCACTGACAACATTCACTGACAACATTCACTCACTGACAACATTCACTGACAACATTTACTCACTGACAACATTCACTGACAACATTCACTCACTGACAACATTCACTCACTGACAACATTCACTGACAACATTCACTCTCTGACAACATTCACTCACTGACAACATTCACTCTCTGACAACATTCACTCACTGACAACATTCACTGACAACATTCACTCTCTGACAACATTCACTCACTGACAACATTCACTCTCTGACAACATTCACTCACTGACAACATTCACTCTCTGACAACATTCACTCACTGACAACATTCACTGACAACATTCACTCTCTGACAACATTCATTCACTGACAACATTAACTGACAACATTCACTCACTGACAACATTCACTCTCTGACAACATTCACTCACTGACAACATTCACTGACAACATTCACTGACAACATTCACTCACTGACAACATTCACTGACAACATTCACTCTCTGACAATATTCACTGACAACATTCACTCACTGACAACATTCACTGACAACATTCACTCACTGACAACATTTACTCACTGACAACATTCACTGACAACATTCACTCACTGACAACATTCACTGACAACATTTACTCACTGACAACATTCACTGACAACATTCACTCACTGACAACATTCACTGACAACATTCACTCACTGACAACATTCACTGACAACATTCGCTCACTGACAACATTCACTGACAACATTCACTCTCTGACAACATTCACTCACTGACAACATTCACTGACAACATTCACTCACTGACAACATTCACTGACAACATTCACTCACTGACAACATTCACTGACAACATTCACTCACTGATAACATTCACTCACTGACAACATTCACTGACAACATTCACTCACTGACAACATTCACTGACAACATTCACTCACTGACAACATTCACTGACAACATTCACTCACTGACAACATTCACTCTCTGACAACATTCGCTCACTGACAACATTCACTGACAACATTCACTGACAACATTCACTCACTGACAACATTCACTGACAACATTCACTCTCTGACAACATTCACTGACAACATTCACTCACTGACAACATTCACTGACAACATTCACTCACTGACAACATTTACTCACTGACAACATTCACTGACAACATTCACTCACTGACAACATTCACTGACAACATTCACTCACTGACAACATTTACTCACTGACAACATTCGCTCACTGACAACATTCACTGACAACATTCACTGACAACATTCACTCACTGACAACATTCACTGACAACATTCACTCACTGACAACATTCACTGACAACATTCACTCACTGACAACATTCACTGACAACATTCACTCTCTGACAACATTCACTGACAACATTCACTCACTGACAACATTCACTCACTGACAACATTCACTGACAACATTCACTCACTGACAACATTCACTGACAACATTCACTCACTGACAACATTCACTGACAACATTTACTCACTGACAACATTCACTGACAACATTCACTCACTGACAACATTCACTCTCTGACAACATTCGCTCACTGACAACATTCACTGACAACATTCACTGACAACATTCACTCACTGACAACATTCACTGACAACATTCACTCTCTGACAACATTCACTGACAACATTCACTCACTGACAACATTCACTGACAACATTCACTCACTGACAACATTTACTCACTGACAACATTCACTGACAACATTCACTCACAGACAACATTCACTGACAACATTCACTCACTGACAACATTCACTGACAACATTCACTCACTGACAACATTCACTGACAACATTCACTCACTGACAACATTCACTGACAACATTCACTCACTGACAACATTCACTGACAACATTCACTCACTGACAACATTCACTGACAACATTCACTCACTGACAACATTCACTCTCTGACAACATTCACTCACTGACAACATTCACTGACAACATTCACTCACTGACAACATTCACTGACAACATTCACTCACTGACAACATTCACTGACAACATTCACTCACTGACAACATTCACTCTCTGACAACATTCACTGACAACATTCACTCACTGACAACATTCACTGACAACATTCACTCACTGACAACATTTACTCACTGACAACATTCACTGACAACATTCACTCACTGACAACATTCACTGACAACATTCACTCACTGACAACATTCACTGACAACATTCACTCACTGACAACATTCACTCACTGACAACATTCACTGACAACATTCACTCACTGACAACATTCACTGACAACATTCACTCACTGACAACATTCACTGACAACATTCACTCTCTGACAACATTCACTCACTGACAACATTCACTGACAACATTTACTCACTGACAACATTCACTGACAACATTCACTCACTGACAACATTCACTGACAACATTCACTGACAACATTCACTCACTGACAACATTCACTCTGACAACATTCACTCACTGACAACATTCACTGACAACATTCACTGACAACATTCACTCACTGACAACATTCACTGACAACATTCATTCTCTGACAACATTCACTGACAACATTCACTCACTGACAACATTCACTGACAACATTCACTCACTGACAACATTTACTCACTGACAACATTCACTGACAACATTCACTCACTGACAACATTCACTCTCTGACAACATTCGCTCACTGACAACATTCACTGACAACATTCACTGACAACATTCACTCTCTGACAACATTCACTGACAACATTCACTCACTGACAACATTCACTGACAACATTCACTCACTGACAACATTTACTCACTGACAACATTCACTGACAACATTCACTCACTGACAACATTCACTGACAACATTCACTCACTGACAACATTCACTCACTGACAACATTCACTGACAACATTCACTCACTGACAACATTCACTGACAACATTCACTCACTGACAACATTCACTCTCTGACAACATTCGCTCACTGACAACATTCACTGACAACATTCACTGACAACATTCACTCACTGACAACATTCACTGACAACATTCACTCTCTGACAACATTCACTGACAACATTCACTCACTGACAACATTCACTGACAACATTCACTCACTGACAACATTTACTCACTGACAACATTCACTGACAACATTCACTCACAGACAACATTCACTGACAACATTCACTCACTGACAACATTCACTCACTGACAACATTCACTGACAACATTCACTCACTGACAACATTCACTGACAACATTCACTCACTGACAACATTCACTGACAACATTCACTCTCTGACAACATTCACTCACTGACAACATTCACTGACAACATTCACTCACTGACAACATTCACTGACAACATTCACTCACTGACAACATTCACTCACTGACAACATTCACTGACAACATTCACTCACTGACAACATTCACTGACAACATTCACTCACTGACAACATTCACTGACAACATTCACTCACTGACAACATTCACTGACAACATTCACTCACTGACAACATTCACTCTCTGACAACATTCGCTCACTGACAACATTCACTGACAACATTCACTGACAACATTCACTCACTGACAACATTCACTGACAACATTCACTCACTGACAACATTCACTGACAACATTCGCTCACTGACAACATTCACTCTCTGACAACATTCACTCACTGACAACATTCACTGACAACATTCGCTCACTGACAACATTCACTGACAACATTCACTCACTGACAACATTCACTGACAACATTCACTCACTGACAACATTCACTCACTGACAACATTTACTGACAACATTCACTCACTGACAACATTCACTGACAACATTCACTCACTGACAACATTCACTGACAACATTCACTCACTGACAACATTCACTGACAACATTCACTCACTGACAACATTCACTCTCTGACAACATTCACTCACTGACAACATTCACTGACAACATTCACTCACTGACAACATTCACTGACAACATTCACTCACTGACAACATTCACTCACTGACAACATTCACTGACAACATTCACTCACTGACAACATTCACTGACAACATTCACTCACTGACAACATTCACTGACAACATTTACTCACTGACAACATTCACTGACAACATTCACTCACTGACAACATTCACTCACTGACAACATTCACTGACAACATTCACTCTCTGACAACATTCACTCACTGACAACATTCACTCTCTGACAACATTCACTCACTGACAACATTCACTGACAACATTCACTCTCTGACAACATTCACTCACTGACAACATTCACTCTCTGACAACATTCACTCACTGACAACATTCACTCTCTGACAACATTCACTCACTGACAACATTCACTCTCTGACAACATTCACTCTCTGACAACATTCATTCACTGACAACATTAACTGACAACATTCACTCACTGACAACATTCACTCTCTGACAACATTCACTCACTGACAACATTCACTGACAACATTCACTGACAACATTCACTCACTGACAACATTCACTGACAACATTCACTCACTGACAACATTCACTGACAACATTCGCTCACTGACAACATTCACTCTCTGACAACATTCACTCACTGACAACATTCACTGACAACATTCACTCACTGACAACATTCACTGACAACATTCACTCACTGACAACATTCACTGACAACATTCACTCACTGACAACATTCACTCACTGACAACATTTACTGACAACATTCACTCACTGACAACATTCACTGACAACATTCACTCACTGACAACATTCACTGACAACATTCACTCACTGACAACATTCACTGACAACATTCACTCACTGACAACATTCACTCTCTGACAACATTCACTCACTGACAACATTCACTGACAACATTCACTCACTGACAACATTCACTCACTGACAACATTCACTCACTGACAACATTCACTGACAACATTCACTCACTGACAACATTCACTGACAACATTCACTCACTGACAACATTCACTGACAACATTTACTCACTGACAACATTCACTGACAACATTCACTCACTGACAACATTCACTCACTGACAACATTCACTGACAACATTCACTCTCTGACAACATTCACTCACTGACAACATTCACTCTCTGACAACATTCACTCACTGACAACATTCACTGACAACATTCACTCTCTGACAACATTCACTCACTGACAACATTCACTCTCTGACAACATTCACTCACTGACAACATTCACTCTCTGACAACATTCACTCACTGACAACATTCACTGACAACATTCACTCTCTGACAACATTCATTCACTGACAACATTAACTGACAACATTCACTCACTGACAACATTCACTCTCTGACAACATTCACTCACTGACAACATTCACTGACAACATTCACTGACAACATTCACTCACTGACAACATTCACTGACAACATTCACTCTCTGACAACATTCACTGACAACATTCACTCACTGACAACATTCACTGACAACATTCACTCACTGACAACATTTACTCACTGACAACATTCACTGACAACATTCACTCACTGACAACATTCACTGACAACATTCACTCACTGACAACATTCACTGACAACATTCACTCACTGACAACATTCACTGACAACATTCACTCACTGACAACATTTACTCACTGACAACATTCACTGACAACATTCACTCACTGACAACATTCACTGACAACATTCACTCACTGACAACATTCACTGACAACATTCACTCACTGACAACATTCACTCACTGACAACATTCACTGACAACATTTACTCACTGACAACATTCACTGACAACATTCACTCACTGACAACATTCACTGACAACATTCACTCACTGACAACATTCACTGACAACATTCGCTCACTGACAACATTCACTGACAACATTCACTCTCTGACAACATTCACTCACTGACAACATTCACTGACAACATTCACTCACTGACAACATTCACTGACAACATTCACTCACTGACAACATTCACTCACTGACAACATTCACTGACAACATTCACTCACTGACAACATTCACTGACAACATTCACTCACTGACAACATTCACTGACAACATTCACTCACTGACAACATTCACTGACAACATTCACTCACTGATAACATTCACTCACTGACAACATTCACTGACAACATTCACTCACTGACAACATTCACTGACAACATTCACTCACTGACAACATTCACTGACAACATTCACTCACTGACAACATTCACTCTCTGACAACATTCGCTCACTGACAACATTCACTGACAACATTCACTGACAACATTCACTCACTGACAACATTCACTGACAACATTCACTCTCTGACAACATTCACTGACAACATTCACTCTCTGACAACATTCACTGACAACATTCACTCACTGACAACATTCACTGACAACATTCACTCACTGACAACATTTACTCACTGACAACATTCACTGACAACATTCACTCACTGACAACATTCACTGACAACATTCACTCACTGACAACATTCACTCACTGACAACATTCACTCTCTGACAACATTCACTCACTGACAACATTCACTCTCTGACAACATTCACTCACTGACAACATTCACTGACAACATTCACTCACTGACAACATTCACTGACAACATTCACTCACTGACAACATTCACTCACTGACCACATTCACTGACAACATTTACTCACTGACAACATTCACTGACAACATTCACTCACTGACAACATTCACTGACAACATTCACTCACTGACAACATTCACTCACTGACAACATTCACTGACAACATTCACTCACTGACAACATTCACTGACAACATTTACTCACTGACAACATTCACTGACAACATTCACTCACTGACAACATTCACTCACTGACAACATTCACTGACAACATTCACTCTCTGACAACATTCACTCACTGACAACATTCACTCTCTGACAACATTCACTCACTGACAACATTCACTGACAACATTCACTCTCTGACAACATTCACTCACTGACAACATTCACTCTCTGACAACATTCACTCACTGACAACATTCACTCTCTGACAACATTCACTCACTGACAACATTCACTGACAACATTCACTCTCTGACAACATTCATTCACTGACAACATTAACTGACAACATTCACTCACTGACAACATTCACTCTCTGACAACATTCACTCACTGACAACATTCACTGACAACATTCACTGACAACATTCACTCACTGACAACATTCACTGACAACATTCACTCTCTGACAACATTCACTGACAACATTCACTCACTGACAACATTCACTGACAACATTCACTCACTGACAACATTTACTCACTGACAACATTCACTGACAACATTCACTCACTGACAACATTCACTGACAACATTCACTCACTGACAACATTCACTGACAACATTCACTCACTGACAACATTCACTGACAACATTCACTCACTGACAACATTCACTCTCTGACAACATTCGCTCACTGACAACATTCACTGACAACATTCACTGACAACATTCACTCACTGACAACATTCACTGACAACATTCACTCTCTGACAACATTCACTGACAACATTCACTCTCTGACAACATTCACTGACAACATTCACTCACTGACAACATTCACTGACAACATTCACTCACTGACAACATTTACTCACTGACAACATTCACTGACAACATTCACTCACTGACAACATTCACTGACAACATTCACTCACTGACAACATTCACTCACTGACAACATTCACTCTCTGACAACATTCACTCACTGACAACATTCACTCTCTGACAACATTCACTCACTGACAACATTCACTGACAACATTCACTCACTGACAACATTCACTCACTGACAACATTCACTGACAACATTCACTCACTGACAACATTCACTGACAACATTTACTCACTGACAACATTCACTGACAACATTCACTCACTGACAACATTCATTCACTGACAACATTCACTGACAACATTCACTCTCTGACAACATTCACTCACTGACAACATTCACTCTCTGACAACATTCACTCACTGACAACATTCACTCACTGACAACATTTACTCACTGACAACATTCACTGACAACATTCACTCACTGACAACATTCACTCTCTGACAACATTCGCTCACTGACAACATTCACTGACAACATTCACTGACAACATTCACTCTCTGACAACATTCACTCACTGACAACATTCACTGACAACATTCACTCACTGACAACATTTACTCACTGACAACATTCACTGACAACATTCACTCACTGACAACATTCACTGACAACATTCACTCACTGACAACATTCACTCTCTGACAACATTCGCTCACTGACAACATTCACTGACAACATTCACTGACAACATTCACTCACTGACAACATTCACTGACAACATTCACTCTCTGACAACATTCACTGACAACATTCACTCACTGACAACATTCACTGACAACATTCACTCACTGACAACATTTACTCACTGACAACATTCACTGACAACATTCACTCACAGACAACATTCACTGACAACATTCACTCACTGACAACATTCACTCACTGACAACATTCACTGACAACATTCACTCACTGACAACATTCACTGACAACATTCACTCACTGACAACATTCACTGACAACATTCACTCTCTGACAACATTCACTCACTGACAACATTCACTGACAACATTCACTCACTGACAACATTCACTGACAACATTCACTCACTGACAACATTCACTCACTGACAACATTCACTGACAACATTCACTCACTGACAACATTCACTGACAACATTCACTCACTGACAACATTCACTGACAACATTCACTCACTGACAACATTCACTGACAACATTCACTCACTGACAACATTCACTCTCTGACAACATTCGCTCACTGACAACATTCACTGACAACATTCACTGACAACATTCACTCACTGACAACATTCACTGACAACATTCACTCACTGACAACATTCACTGACAACATTCGCTCACTGACAACATTCACTCTCTGACAACATTCACTCACTGACAACATTCACTGACAACATTCGCTCACTGACAACATTCACTGACAACATTCACTCACTGACAACATTCACTGACAACATTCACTCACTGACAACATTCACTCACTGACAACATTTACTGACAACATTCACTCACTGACAACATTCACTGACAACATTCACTCACTGACAACATTCACTGACAACATTCACTCACTGACAACATTCACTCTCTGACAACATTCACTCACTGACAACATTCACTGACAACATTCACTCACTGACAACATTCACTGACAACATTCACTCACTGACAACATTCACTCACTGACAACATTCACTGACAACATTCACTCACTGACAACATTCACTGACAACATTTACTCACTGACAACATTCACTGACAACATTCACTCACTGACAACATTCACTCACTGACAACATTCACTGACAACATTCACTCTCTGACAACATTCACTCACTGACAACATTCACTCTCTGACAACATTCACTCACTGACAACATTCACTGACAACATTCACTCTCTGACAACATTCACTCACTGACAACATTCACTCTCTGACAACATTCACTCACTGACAACATTCACTCTCTGACAACATTCACTCACTGACAACATTCACTGACAACATTCACTCTCTGACAACATTCATTCACTGACAACATTAACTGACAACATTCACTCACTGACAACATTCACTCTCTGACAACATTCACTCACTGACAACATTCACTGACAACATTCACTGACAACATTCACTCACTGACAACATTCACTGACAACATTCACTCTCTGACAACATTCACTGACAACATTCACTCACTGACAACATTCACTGACAACATTCACTCACTGACAACATTCACTGACAACATTCACTCACTGACAACATTCACTGACAACATTCGCTCACTGACAACATTCACTGACAACATTCACTCTCTGACAACATTCACTCACTGACAACATTCACTGACAACATTCACTCACTGACAACATTCACTGACAACATTCACTCACTGACAACATTCACTCACTGACAACATTCACTGACAACATTCACTCACTGACAACATTCACTGACAACATTCACTCACTGACAACATTCACTGACAACATTCACTCACTGACAACATTCACTCACTGACAACATTCACTGACAACATTCACTCACTGACAACATTCACTGACAACATTCACTCACTGACAACATTCACTGACAACATTCACTCACTGACAACATTCACTCTCTGACAACATTCGCTCACTGACAACATTCACTGACAACATTCACTGACAACATTCACTCACTGACAACATTCACTGACAACATTCACTCTCTGACAACATTCACTGACAACATTCACTCACTGACAACATTCACTGACAACATTCACTCACTGACAACATTTACTCACTGACAACATTCACTGACAACATTCACTCACTGACAACATTCACTGACAACATTCACTGACAACATTCACTCACTGACAACATTCACTGACAACATTCACTCTCTGACAACATTCACTGACAACATTCACTCACTGACAACATTCACTGACAACATTCACTCACTGACAACATTTACTCACTGACAACATTCACTGACAACATTCACTCACTGACAACATTCACTGACAACATTCACTCACTGACAACATTCACTGACAACATTCACTCACTGACAACATTCACTGACAACATTCACTCACTGACAACATTCACTCACTGACAACATTCACTGACAACATTCACTCACTGACAACATTCACTGACAACATTCACTCACTGACAACATTCACTGACAACATTCACTCACTGACAACATTCACTGACAACATTCACTCACTGACAACATTCACTCTCTGACAACATTCGCTCACTGACAACATTCACTGACAACATTCACTGACAACATTCACTCACTGACAACATTCACTGACAACATTCACTCACTGACAACATTCACTGACAACATTCGCTCACTGACAACATTCACTCTCTGACAACATTCACTCACTGACAACATTCACTGACAACATTCGCTCACTGACAACATTCACTGACAACATTCACTCACTGACAACATTCACTGACAACATTCACTCACTGACAACATTCACTCACTGACAACATTTACTGACAACATTCACTCACTGACAACATTCACTGACAACATTCACTCACTGACAACATTCACTGACAACATTCACTCACTGACAACATTCACTCTCTGACAACATTCACTCACTGACAACATTCACTGACAACATTCACTCACTGACAACATTCACTGACAACATTCACTCACTGACAACATTCACTCACTGACAACATTCACTGACAACATTCACTCACTGACAACATTCACTGACAACATTTACTCACTGACAACATTCACTGACAACATTCACTCACTGACAACATTCACTCACTGACAACATTCACTGACAACATTCACTCTCTGACAACATTCACTCACTGACAACATTCACTCTCTGACAACATTCACTCACTGACAACATTCACTGACAACATTCACTCTCTGACAACATTCACTCACTGACAACATTCACTCTCTGACAACATTCACTCACTGACAACATTCACTCTCTGACAACATTCACTCACTGACAACATTCACTGACAACATTCACTCTCTGACAACATTCATTCACTGACAACATTAACTGACAACATTCACTCACTGACAACATTCACTCTCTGACAACATTCACTCACTGACAACATTCACTGACAACATTCACTGACAACATTCACTCACTGACAACATTCACTGACAACATTCACTCTCTGACAACATTCACTGACAACATTCACTCACTGACAACATTCACTGACAACATTCACTCACTGACAACATTCACTGACAACATTCACTCACTGACAACATTCACTGACAACATTCGCTCACTGACAACATTCACTGACAACATTCACTCTCTGACAACATTCACTCACTGACAACATTCACTGACAACATTCACTCACTGACAACATTCACTGACAACATTCACTCACTGACAACATTCACTCACTGACAACATTCACTGACAACATTCACTCACTGACAACATTCACTGACAACATTCACTCACTGACAACATTCACTGACAACATTCACTCACTGACAACATTCACTCACTGACAACATTCACTGACAACATTCACTCACTGACAACATTCACTGACAACATTCACTCACTGACAACATTCACTGACAACATTCACTCACTGACAACATTCACTCTCTGACAACATTCGCTCACTGACAACATTCACTGACAACATTCACTGACAACATTCACTCACTGACAACATTCACTGACAACATTCACTCTCTGACAACATTCACTGACAACATTCACTCACTGACAACATTCACTGACAACATTCACTCACTGACAACATTTACTCACTGACAACATTCACTGACAACATTCACTCACTGACAACATTCACTGACAACATTCACTGACAACATTCACTCACTGACAACATTCACTGACAACATTCACTCTCTGACAACATTCACTGACAACATTCACTCACTGACAACATTCACTGACAACATTCACTCACTGACAACATTTACTCACTGACAACATTCACTGACAACATTCACTCACTGACAACATTCACTGACAACATTCACTCACTGACAACATTCACTCACTGACAACATTCACTCTCTGACAACATTCACTCACTGACAACATTCACTCTCTGACAACATTCACTCACTGACAACATTCACTGACAACATTCACTCACTGACAACATTCACTGACAACATTCACTCACTGACAACATTCACTCACTGACAACATTCACTGACAACATTCACTCACTGACAACATTCACTGACAACATTCACTCACTGACAACATTCACTGACAACATTCACTCACTGACAACATTCACTCACTGACAACATTCACTGACAACATTCACTCACTGACAACATTCACTGACAACATTTACTCACTGACAACATTCACTGACAACATTCACTCACTGACAACATTCACTCACTGACAACATTCACTGACAACATTCACTCTCTGACAACATTCACTCACTGACAACATTCACTCTCTGACAACATTCACTCACTGACAACATTCACTGACAACATTCACTCTCTGACAACATTCACTCACTGACAACATTCACTCTCTGACAACATTCACTCACTGACAACATTCACTGACAACATTCACTGACAACATTCACTCACTGACAACATTCACTGACAACATTCACTCTCTGACAATATTCACTGACAACATTCACTCACTGACAACATTCACTGACAACATTCACTCACTGACAACATTTACTCACTGACAACATTCACTGACAACATTCACTCACTGACAACATTCACTGACAACATTCACTCACTGACAACATTCACTGACAACATTCACTCACTGACAACATTCACTGACAACATTCACTCACTGACAACATTCACTGACAACATTCGCTCACTGACAACATTCACTGACAACATTCACTCTCTGACAACATTCACTCACTGACAACATTCACTGACAACATTCACTCACTGACAACATTCACTGACAACATTCACTCACTGACAACATTCACTGACAACATTCACTCACTGATAACATTCACTCACTGACAACATTCACTGACAACATTCACTCACTGACAACATTCACTGACAACATTCACTCACTGACAACATTCACTGACAACATTCACTCACTGACAACATTCACTGACAACATTCACTCACTGACAACATTCACTGACAACATTCGCTCACTGACAACATTCACTGACAACATTCACTCTCTGACAACATTCACTCACTGACAACATTCACTGACAACATTCACTCACTGACAACATTCACTGACAACATTCACTCACTGACAACATTCACTGACAACATTCACTCACTGATAACATTCACTCACTGACAACATTCACTGACAACATTCACTCACTGACAACATTCACTGACAACATTCACTCACTGACAACATTCACTGACAACATTCACTCACTGATAACATTCACTCACTGACAACATTCACTGACAACATTCACTCACTGACAACATTCACTGACAACATTCACTCACTGATAACATTCACTCACTGACAACATTCACTGACAACATTCACTCACTGACAACATTCACTGACAACATTCACTCACTGACAACATTCACTGACAACATTCACTCACTGACAACATTCACTGACAACATTCACTCACTGACAACATTCACTGACAACATTCGCTCACTGACAACATTCACTGACAACATTCACTCTCTGACAACATTCACTCACTGACAACATTCACTGACAACATTCACTCACTGACAACATTCACTGACAACATTCACTCACTGACAACATTCACTGACAACATTCACTCACTGATAACATTCACTCACTGACAACATTCACTGACAACATTCACTCACTGACAACATTCACTGACAACATTCACTCACTGACAACATTCACTGACAACATTCACTCACTGACAACATTCACTCTCTGACAACATTCGCTCACTGACAACATTCACTGACAACATTCACTGACAACATTCACTCACTGACAACATTCACTGACAACATTCACTCTCTGACAACATTCACTGACAACATTCACTCACTGACAACATTCACTGACAACATTCACTCACTGACAACATTTACTCACTGACAACATTCACTGACAACATTCACTCACTGACAACATTCACTGACAACATTCACTCACTGACAACATTTACTCACTGACAACATTCGCTCACTGACAACATTCACTGACAACATTCACTGACAACATTCACTCACTGACAACATTCACTGACAACATTCACTCACTGACAACATTCACTGACAACATTCACTCACTGACAACATTCACTGACAACATTCACTCTCTGACAACATTCACTGACAACATTCACTCACTGACAACATTCACTCACTGACAACATTCACTGACAACATTCACTCACTGACAACATTCACTGACAACATTCACTCACTGACAACATTCACTGACAACATTTACTCACTGACAACATTCACTGACAACATTCACTCACTGACAACATTCACTCTCTGACAACATTCGCTCACTGACAACATTCACTGACAACATTCACTGACAACATTCACTCACTGACAACATTCACTGACAACATTCACTCTCTGACAACATTCACTGACAACATTCACTCACTGACAACATTCACTGACAACATTCACTCACTGACAACATTTACTCACTGACAACATTCACTGACAACATTCACTCACAGACAACATTCACTGACAACATTCACTCACTGACAACATTCACTGACAACATTCACTCACTGACAACATTCACTGACAACATTCACTCACTGACAACATTCACTGACAACATTCACTCACTGACAACATTCACTGACAACATTCACTCACTGACAACATTCACTGACAACATTCACTCACTGACAACATTCACTCTCTGACAACATTCACTCACTGACAACATTCACTGACAACATTCACTCACTGACAACATTCACTGACAACATTCACTCACTGACAACATTCACTGACAACATTCACTCACTGACAACATTCACTCTCTGACAACATTCACTGACAACATTCACTCACTGACAACATTCACTGACAACATTCACTCACTGACAACATTTACTCACTGACAACATTCACTGACAACATTCACTCACTGACAACATTCACTGACAACATTCACTCACTGACAACATTCACTGACAACATTCACTCACTGACAACATTCACTCACTGACAACATTCACTGACAACATTTACTCACTGACAACATTCACTGACAACATTCACTCACTGACAACATTCACTGACAACATTCACTCTCTGACAACATTCACTCACTGACAACATTCACTGACAACATTCACTCACTGACAACATTCACTGACAACATTCACTCACTGACAACATTCACTCACTGACAACATTAACTGACAACATTCACTCACTGACAACATTCACTGACAACATTCACTCACTGACAACATTCACTGACAACATTCACTCACTGACAACATTCACTGACAACATTCACTCACTGATAACATTCACTCACTGACAACATTCACTGACAACATTCACTCACTGACAACATTCACTGACAACATTCACTCACTGACAACATTCACTCTCTGACAACATTCACTCACTGACAACATTCACTGACAACATTCATTCTCTGACAACATTCACTGACAACATTCACTCACTGACAACATTCACTGACAACATTCACTCACTGACAACATTTACTCACTGACAACATTCACTGACAACATTCACTCACTGACAACATTCACTCTCTGACAACATTCGCTCACTGACAACATTCACTGACAACATTCACTGACAACATTCACTCTCTGACAACATTCACTGACAACATTCACTCACTGACAACATTCACTGACAACATTCACTCACTGACAACATTTACTCACTGACAACATTCACTGACAACATTCACTCACAGACAACATTCACTGACAACATTCACTCACTGACAACATTCACTCACTGACAACATTCACTGACAACATTCACTCACTGACAACATTCACTGACAACATTCACTCACTGACAACATTCACTGACAACATTCACTCTCTGACAACATTCACTCACTGACAACATTCACTGACAACATTCACTCACTGACAACATTCACTGACAACATTCACTCACTGACAACATTCACTCACTGACAACATTCACTGACAACATTCACTCACTGACAACATTCACTGACAACATTCACTCACTGACAACATTCACTGACAACATTCACTCACTGACAACATTCACTGACAACATTCACTCACTGACAACATTCACTCTCTGACAACATTCGCTCACTGACAACATTCACTGACAACATTCACTGACAACATTCACTCACTGACAACATTCACTGACAACATTCACTCACTGACAACATTCACTGACAACATTCGCTCACTGACAACATTCACTCTCTGACAACATTCACTCACTGACAACATTCACTGACAACATTCACTCACTGACAACATTCACTGACAACATTCACTCACTGACAACATTCACTGACAACATTCACTCACTGACAACATTCACTCACTGACAACATTTACTGACAACATTCACTCACTGACAACATTCACTGACAACATTCACTCACTGACAACATTCACTGACAACATTCACTCACTGACAACATTCACTGACAACATTCACTCACTGACAACATTCACTCTCTGACAACATTCACTCACTGACAACATTCACTGACAACATTCACTCACTGACAACATTCACTGACAACATTCACTCACTGACAACATTCACTCACTGACAACATTCACTGACAACATTCACTCACTGACAACATTCACTGACAACATTCACTCACTGACAACATTCACTGACAACATTTACTCACTGACAACATTCACTGACAACATTCACTCACTGACAACATTCACTCACTGACAACATTCACTGACAACATTCACTCTCTGACAACATTCACTCACTGACAACATTCACTCTCTGACAACATTCACTCACTGACAACATTCACTGACAACATTCACTCTCTGACAACATTCACTCACTGACAACATTCACTCTCTGACAACATTCACTCACTGACAACATTCACTCTCTGACAACATTCACTCACTGACAACATTCACTGACAACATTCACTCTCTGACAACATTCATTCACTGACAACATTAACTGACAACATTCACTCACTGACAACATTCACTCTCTGACAACATTCACTCACTGACAACATTCACTGACAACATTCACTGACAACATTCACTCACTGACAACATTCACTGACAACATTCACTCTCTGACAACATTCACTGACAACATTCACTCACTGACAACATTCACTGACAACATTCACTCACTGACAACATTTACTCACTGACAACATTCACTGACAACATTCACTCACTGACAACATTCACTGACAACATTCACTCACTGACAACATTCACTGACAACATTCACTCACTGACAACATTCACTCACTGACAACATTCACTGACAACATTTACTCACTGACAACATTCACTGACAACATTCACTCACTGACAACATTCACTGACAACATTCACTCACTGACAACATTCACTGACAACATTCGCTCACTGACAACATTCACTGACAACATTCACTCTCTGACAACATTCACTCACTGACAACATTCACTGACAACATTCACTCACTGACAACATTCACTGACAACATTCACTCACTGACAACATTCACTCACTGACAACATTCACTGACAACATTCACTCACTGACAACATTCACTGACAACATTCACTCACTGACAACATTCACTGACAACATTCACTCACTGACAACATTCACTGACAACATTCACTCACTGATAACATTCACTCACTGACAACATTCACTGACAACATTCACTCACTGACAACATTCACTGACAACATTCACTGACAACATTCACTCACTGACAACATTCACTCTCTGACAACATTCACTCACTGACAACATTCACTGACAACATTCACTGACAACATTCACTCACTGACAACATTCACTGACAACATTCATTCTCTGACAACATTCACTGACAACATTCACTCACTGACAACATTCACTGACAACATTCACTCACTGACAACATTTACTCACTGACAACATTCACTGACAACATTCACTCACTGACAACATTCACTCTCTGACAACATTCGCTCACTGACAACATTCACTGACAACATTCACTGACAACATTCACTCTCTGACAACATTCACTGACAACATTCACTCACTGACAACATTCACTGACAACATTCACTCACTGACAACATTTACTCACTGACAACATTCACTCACTGACAACATTCACTGACAACATTCACTCACTGACAACATTCACTCACTGACAACATTCACTGACAACATTCACTCACTGACAACATTCACTGACAACATTCACTCACTGACAACATTCACTCTCTGACAACATTCGCTCACTGACAACATTCACTGACAACATTCACTGACAACATTCACTCACTGACAACATTCACTGACAACATTCACTCACTGACAACATTCACTCACTGACAACATTCACTCTCTGACAACATTCACTCACTGACAACATTCACTCTCTGACAACATTTACTCACTGACAACATTCACTGACAACATTCACTCACTGACAACATTCACTGACAACATTCACTCACTGACAACATTCACTCACTGACCACATTCACTGACAACATTCACTCACTGACAACATTCACTGACAACATTCACTCACTGACAACATTCACTGACAACATTCACTCACTGACAACATTCACTCACTGACAACATTCACTGACAACATTCACTCACTGACAACATTCACTGACAACATTTACTCACTGACAACATTCACTGACAACATTCACTCACTGACAACATTCACTCACTGACAACATTCACTGACAACATTCACTCTCTGACAACATTCACTCACTGACAACATTCACTCTCTGACAACATTCACTCACTGACAACATTCACTGACAACATTCACTCTCTGACAACATTCACTCACTGACAACATTCACTCTCTGACAACATTCACTCACTGACAACATTCACTCTCTGACAACATTCACTCACTGACAACATTCACTGACAACATTCACTCTCTGACAACATTCATTCACTGACAACATTAACTGACAACATTCACTCACTGACAACATTCACTCTCTGACAACATTCACTCACTGACAACATTCACTGACAACATTCACTGACAACATTCACTCACTGACAACATTCACTGACAACATTCACTCTCTGACAACATTCACTGACAACATTCACTCACTGACAACATTCACTGACAACATTCACTCACTGACAACATTTACTCACTGACAACATTCACTGACAACATTCACTCACTGACAACATTCACTGACAACATTCACTCACTGACAACATTCACTGACAACATTCACTCACTGACAACATTCACTGACAACATTCACTCACTGACAACATTCACTCTCTGACAACATTCGCTCACTGACAACATTCACTGACAACATTCACTGACAACATTCACTCACTGACAACATTCACTGACAACATTCACTCTCTGACAACATTCACTGACAACATTCACTCTCTGACAACATTCACTGACAACATTCACTCACTGACAACATTCACTGACAACATTCACTCACTGACAACATTTACTCACTGACAACATTCACTGACAACATTCACTCACTGACAACATTCACTGACAACATTCACTCACTGACAACATTCACTGACAACATTCACTCACTGACAACATTCACTGACAACATTCACTCACTGACAACATTCACTCTCTGACAACATTCACTCACTGACAACATTCACTCTCTGACAACATTCACTCACTGACAACATTCACTGACAACATTCACTCACTGACAACATTCACTGACAACATTCACTCACTGACAACATTCACTCACTGACCACATTCACTGACAACATTCACTCACTGACAACATTCACTGACAACATTCACTCACTGACAACATTCACTGACAACATTCACTCACTGACAACATTCACTCACTGACAACATTCACTGACAACATTCACTCACTGACAACATTCACTGACAACATTTACTCACTGACAACATTCACTGACAACATTCACTCACTGACAACATTCACTCACTGACAACATTCACTGACAACATTCACTCTCTGACAACATTCACTCACTGACAACATTCACTCTCTGACAACATTCACTCACTGACAACATTCACTCACTGACAACATTTACTCACTGACAACATTCACTGACAACATTCACTCACTGACAACATTCACTCTCTGACAACATTCGCTCACTGACAACATTCACTGACAACATTCACTGACAACATTCACTCTCTGACAACATTCACTGACAACATTCACTCACTGACAACATTTACTCACTGACAACATTCACTGACAACATTCACTCACTGACAACATTCACTGACAACATTCACTCACTGACAACATTCACTGACAACATTCACTCTCTGACAACATTCACTCACTGACAACATTCACTCTCTGACAACATTCACTCACTGACAACATTCACTGACAACATTCACTCTCTGACAACATTCACTCACTGACAACATTCACTCTCTGACAACATTCACTCACTGACAACATTCACTCTCTGACAACATTCACTCACTGACAACATTCACTGACAACATTCACTCTCTGACAACATTCATTCACTGACAACATTAACTGACAACATTCACTCACTGACAACATTCACTCTCTGACAACATTCACTCACTGACAACATTCACTGACAACATTCACTGACAACATTCACTCACTGACAACATTCACTGACAACATTCACTCTCTGACAACATTCACTGACAACATTCACTCACTGACAACATTCACTGACAACATTCACTCACTGACAACATTTACTCACTGACAACATTCACTGACAACATTCACTCACTGACAACATTCACTGACAACATTCACTCACTGACAACATTCACTGACAACATTCACTCACTGACAACATTCACTGACAACATTCACTCACTGACAACATTTACTCACTGACAACATTCACTGACAACATTCACTCACTGACAACATTCACTGACAACATTCACTCACTGACAACATTCACTCACTGACAACATTCACTGACAACATTTACTCACTGACAACATTCACTGACAACATTCACTCACTGACAACATTCACTGACAACATTCACTCTCTGACAACATTCACTCACTGACAACATTCACTGACAACATTCACTCACTGACAACATTCACTGACAACATTCACTCACTGACAACATTCACTCACTGACAACATTAACTGACAACATTCACTCACTGACAACATTCACTGACAACATTCACTCACTGACAACATTCACTGACAACATTCACTCACTGACAACATTCACTGACAACATTCACTCACTGATAACATTCACTCACTGACAACATTCACTGACAACATTCACTCACTGACAACATTCACTGACAACATTCACTCACTGACAACATTCACTCTCTGACAACATTCACTCACTGACAACATTCACTGACAACATTCACTGACAACATTCACTCACTGACAACATTCACTGACAACATTCATTCTCTGACAACATTCACTGACAACATTCACTCACTGACAACATTCACTGACAACATTCACTCACTGACAACATTTACTCACTGACAACATTCACTGACAACATTCACTCACTGACAACATTCACTCTCTGACAACATTCGCTCACTGACAACATTCACTGACAACATTCACTGACAACATTCACTCTCTGACAACATTCACTGACAACATTCACTCACTGACAACATTCACTGACAACATTCACTCACTGACAACATTTACTCACTGACAACATTCACTGACAACATTCACTCACAGACAACATTCACTGACAACATTCACTCACTGACAACATTCACTCACTGACAACATTCACTCACTGACAACATTCACTGACAACATTCACTCACTGACAACATTCACTGACAACATTCACTCACTGACAACATTCACTGACAACATTCACTCTCTGACAACATTCACTCACTGACAACATTCACTGACAACATTCACTCACTGACAACATTCACTGACAACATTCACTCACTGACAACATTCACTCACTGACAACATTCACTGACAACATTCACTCACTGACAACATTCACTGACAACATTCACTCACTGACAACATTCACTGACAACATTCACTCACTGACAACATTCACTGACAACATTCACTCACTGACAACATTCACTCTCTGACAACATTCGCTCACTGACAACATTCACTGACAACATTCACTGACAACATTCACTCACTGACAACATTCACTGACAACATTCACTCACTGACAACATTCACTGACAACATTCGCTCACTGACAACATTCACTCTCTGACAACATTCACTCACTGACAACATTCACTGACAACATTCACTCACTGACAACATTCACTGACAACATTCACTCACTGACAACATTCACTGACAACATTCACTCACTGACAACATTCACTCACTGACAACATTTACTGACAACATTCACTCACTGACAACATTCACTGACAACATTCACTCACTGACAACATTCACTGACAACATTCACTCACTGACAACATTCACTGACAACATTCACTCACTGACAACATTCACTCTCTGACAACATTCACTCACTGACAACATTCACTGACAACATTCACTCACTGACAACATTCACTGACAACATTCACTCACTGACAACATTCACTCACTGACAACATTCACTGACAACATTCACTCACTGACAACATTCACTGACAACATTCACTCACTGACAACATTCACTGACAACATTTACTCACTGACAACATTCACTGACAACATTCACTCACTGACAACATTCACTCACTGACAACATTCACTGACAACATTCACTCTCTGACAACATTCACTCACTGACAACATTCACTCTCTGACAACATTCACTCACTGACAACATTCACTGACAACATTCACTCTCTGACAACATTCACTCACTGACAACATTCACTCTCTGACAACATTCACTCACTGACAACATTCACTCTCTGACAACATTCACTCACTGACAACATTCACTGACAACATTCACTCTCTGACAACATTCATTCACTGACAACATTAACTGACAACATTCACTCACTGACAACATTCACTCTCTGACAACATTCACTCACTGACAACATTCACTGACAACATTCACTGACAACATTCACTCACTGACAACATTCACTGACAACATTCACTCTCTGACAACATTCACTGACAACATTCACTCACTGACAACATTCACTGACAACATTCACTCACTGACAACATTTACTCACTGACAACATTCACTGACAACATTCACTCACTGACAACATTCACTGACAACATTCACTCACTGACAACATTCACTGACAACATTCACTCACTGACAACATTCACTCACTGACAACATTCACTGACAACATTTACTCACTGACAACATTCACTGACAACATTCACTCACTGACAACATTCACTGACAACATTCACTCACTGACAACATTCACTGACAACATTCGCTCACTGACAACATTCACTGACAACATTCACTCTCTGACAACATTCACTCACTGACAACATTCACTGACAACATTCACTCACTGACAACATTCACTCACTGACAACATTCACTGACAACATTCACTCACTGACAACATTCACTGACAACATTCACTCACTGACAACATTCACTGACAACATTCACTCACTGATAACATTCACTCACTGACAACATTCACTGACAACATTCACTCACTGACAACATTCACTGACAACATTCACTGACAACATTCACTCACTGACAACATTCACTCTCTGACAACATTCACTCACTGACAACATTCACTGACAACATTCACTGACAACATTCACTCACTGACAACATTCACTGACAACATTCATTCTCTGACAACATTCACTGACAACATTCACTCACTGACAACATTCACTGACAACATTCACTCACTGACAACATTTACTCACTGACAACATTCACTGACAACATTCACTCACTGACAACATTCACTCTCTGACAACATTCGCTCACTGACAACATTCACTGACAACATTCACTGACAACATTCACTCTCTGACAACATTCACTGACAACATTCACTCACTGACAACATTCACTGACAACATTCACTCACTGACAACATTTACTCACTGACAACATTCACTCACTGACAACATTCACTGACAACATTCACTCACTGACAACATTCACTCACTGACAACATTCACTGACAACATTCACTCACTGACAACATTCACTGACAACATTCACTCACTGACAACATTCACTCTCTGACAACATTCGCTCACTGACAACATTCACTGACAACATTCACTGACAACATTCACTCACTGACAACATTCACTGACAACATTCACTCACTGACAACATTCACTCACTGACAACATTCACTCTCTGACAACATTCACTCACTGACAACATTCACTCTCTGACAACATTTACTCACTGACAACATTCACTGACAACATTCACTCACTGACAACATTCACTGACAACATTCACTCACTGACAACATTCACTCACTGACCACATTCACTGACAACATTCACTCACTGACAACATTCACTGACAACATTCACTCACTGACAACATTCACTGACAACATTCACTCACTGACAACATTCACTCACTGACAACATTCACTGACAACATTCACTCACTGACAACATTCACTGACAACATTTACTCACTGACAACATTCACTGACAACATTCACTCACTGACAACATTCACTCACTGACAACATTCACTGACAACATTCACTCTCTGACAACATTCACTCACTGACAACATTCACTCTCTGACAACATTCACTCACTGACAACATTCACTGACAACATTCACTCTCTGACAACATTCACTCACTGACAACATTCACTCTCTGACAACATTCACTCACTGACAACATTCACTCTCTGACAACATTCACTCACTGACAACATTCACTGACAACATTCACTCTCTGACAACATTCATTCACTGACAACATTAACTGACAACATTCACTCACTGACAACATTCACTCTCTGACAACATTCACTCACTGACAACATTCACTGACAACATTCACTGACAACATTCACTCACTGACAACATTCACTGACAACATTCACTCACTGACAACATTTACTCACTGACAACATTCACTGACAACATTCACTCACTGACAACATTCACTGACAACATTCACTCACTGACAACATTCACTGACAACATTCACTCACTGACAACATTCACTGACAACATTCACTCACTGACAACATTCACTGACAACATTCACTCACTGACAACATTCACTCTCTGACAACATTCACTCACTGACAACATTCACTCTCTGACAACATTCACTCACTGACAACATTCACTGACAACATTCACTCACTGACAACATTCACTGACAACATTCACTCACTGACAACATTCACTCACTGACCACATTCACTGACAACATTCACTCACTGACAACATTCACTGACAACATTCACTCACTGACAACATTCACTCACTGACAACATTCACTGACAACATTCACTCACTGACAACATTCACTGACAACATTTACTCACTGACAACATTCACTGACAACATTCACTCACTGACAACATTCACTCACTGACAACATTCACTGACAACATTCACTCTCTGACAACATTCACTCACTGACAACATTCACTCTCTGACAACATTCACTCACTGACAACATTCACTCACTGACAACATTTACTCACTGACAACATTCACTGACAACATTCACTCACTGACAACATTCACTCTCTGACAACATTCGCTCACTGACAACATTCACTGACAACATTCACTGACAACATTCACTCTCTGACAACATTCACTGACAACATTCACTCACTGACAACATTTACTCACTGACAACATTCACTGACAACATTCACTCACTGACAACATTCACTGACAACATTCACTCACTGACAACATTCACTCACTGACAACATTCACTGACAACATTCACTCACTGACAACATTCACTGACAACATTCACTCACTGACAACATTCACTCTCTGACAACATTCGCTCACTGACAACATTCACTGACAACATTCACTGACAACATTCACTCACTGACAACATTCACTGACAACATTCACTCTCTGACAACATTCACTGACAACATTCACTCACTGACAACATTCACTGACAACATTCACTCACAGACAACATTCACTGACAACATTCACTCACTGACAACATTCACTCACTGACAACATTCACTGACAACATTCACTCACTGACAACATTCACTGACAACATTCACTCACTGACAACATTCACTGACAACATTCACTCTCTGACAACATTCACTCACTGACAACATTCACTGACAACATTCACTCACTGACAACATTCACTGACAACATTCACTCACTGACAACATTCACTGACAACATTCACTCACTGACAACATTCACTGACAACATTCACTCACTGACAACATTCACTGACAACATTCACTCACTGACAACATTCACTGACAACATTCACTCACTGACAACATTCACTCTCTGACAACATTCGCTCACTGACAACATTCACTGACAACATTCACTGACAACATTCACTCACTGACAACATTCACTGACAACATTCACTCACTGACAACATTCACTGACAACATTCGCTCACTGACAACATTCACTCTCTGACAACATTCACTCTCTGACAACATTCGCTCACTGACAACATTCACTGACAACATTCACTGACAACATTCACTCACTGACAACATTCACTGACAACATTCACTCTCTGACAACATTCACTGACAACATTCACTCTCTGACAACATTCACTGACAACATTCACTCACTGACAACATTCACTGACAACATTCACTCACTGACAACATTTACTCACTGACAACATTCACTGACAACATTCACTCACTGACAACATTCACTGACAACATTCACTCACTGACAACATTCACTCACTGACAACATTCACTCTCTGACAACATTCACTCACTGACAACATTCACTCTCTGACAACATTCACTCACTGACAACATTCACTCACTGACCACATTCACTGACAACATTCACTCACTGACAACATTCACTGACAACATTCACTCACTGACAACATTCACTGACAACATTCACTCACTGACAACATTCACTCACTGACAACATTCACTGACAACATTCACTCACTGACAACATTCACTGACAACATTTACTCACTGACAACATTCACTGACAACATTCACTCACTGACAACATTCACTCACTGACAACATTCACTGACAACATTCACTCTCTGACAACATTCACTCACTGACAACATTCACTCTCTGACAACATTCACTCACTGACAACATTCACTCACTGACAACATTTACTCACTGACAACATTCACTGACAACATTCACTCACTGACAACATTCACTCTCTGACAACATTCGCTCACTGACAACATTCACTGACAACATTCACTGACAACATTCACTCTCTGACAACATTCACTGACAACATTCACTCACTGACAACATTTACTCACTGACAACATTCACTGACAACATTCACTCACTGACAACATTCACTGACAACATTCACTCACTGACAACATTCACTCACTGACAACATTCACTGACAACATTCACTCACTGACAACATTCACTGACAACATTCACTCACTGACAACATTCACTCTCTGACAACATTCGCTCACTGACAACATTCACTGACAACATTCACTGACAACATTCACTCACTGACAACATTCACTGACAACATTCACTCTCTGACAACATTCACTGACAACATTCACTCACTGACAACATTCACTGACAACATTCACTCACTGACAACATTTACTCACTGACAACATTCACTGACAACATTCACTCACAGACAACATTCACTGACAACATTCACTCACTGACAACATTCACTCACTGACAACATTCACTGACAACATTCACTCACTGACAACATTCACTGACAACATTCACTCACTGACAACATTCACTGACAACATTCACTCTCTGACAACATTCACTCACTGACAACATTCACTGACAACATTCACTCACTGACAACATTCACTGACAACATTCACTCACTGACAACATTCACTGACAACATTCACTCACTGACAACATTCACTGACAACATTCACTCACTGACAACATTCACTCTCTGACAACATTCGCTCACTGACAACATTCACTGACAACATTCACTGACAACATTCACTCACTGACAACATTCACTGACAACATTCACTCACTGACAACATTCACTGACAACATTCGCTCACTGACAACATTCACTCTCTGACAACATTCACTCACTGACAACATTCACTGACAACATTCGCTCACTGACAACATTCACTGACAACATTCACTCACTGACAACATTCACTGACAACATTCACTCACTGACAACATTCACTCACTGACAACATTTACTGACAACATTCACTCACTGACAACATTCACTGACAACATTCACTCACTGACAACATTCACTGACAACATTCACTCACTGACAACATTCACTGACAACATTCACTCACTGACAACATTCACTCTCTGACAACATTCACTCACTGACAACATTCACTGACAACATTCACTCACTGACAACATTCACTGACAACATTCACTCACTGACAACATTCACTGACAACATTCACTCACTGACAACATTCACTGACAACATTTACTCACTGACAACATTCACTGACAACATTCACTCACTGACAACATTCACTCACTGACAACATTCACTGACAACATTCACTCTCTGACAACATTCACTCACTGACAACATTCACTCTCTGACAACATTCACTCACTGACAACATTCACTGACAACATTCACTCTCTGACAACATTCACTCACTGACAACATTCACTCTCTGACAACATTCACTCACTGACAACATTCACTCTCTGACAACATTCACTCACTGACAACATTCACTGACAACATTCACTCTCTGACAACATTCATTCACTGACAACATTAACTGACAACATTCACTCACTGACAACATTCACTCTCTGACAACATTCACTCACTGACAACATTCACTGACAACATTCACAGACAACATTCACTCACTGACAACATTCACTGACAACATTCACTCACTGACAACATTCACTGACAACATTCGCTCACTGACAACATTCACTCTCTGACAACATTCACTCACTGACAACATTCACTGACAACATTCACTCACTGACAACATTCACTGACAACATTCACTCACTGACAACATTCACTGACAACATTCACTCACTGACAACATTCACTCACTGACAACATTTACTGACAACATTCACTCACTGACAATATTCACTGACAACATTCACTCACTGACAACATTCACTGACAACATTCACTCACTGACAACATTCACTGACAACATTCACTCACTGACAACATTCACTCTCTGACAACATTCACTCACTGACAACATTCACTGACAACATTCACTCACTGACAACATTCACTGACAACATTCACTCACTGACAACATTCACTCACTGACAACATTCACTGACAACATTCACTCACTGACAACATTCACTGACAACATTCACTCACTGACAACATTCACTGACAACATTTACTCACTGACAACATTCACTGACAACATTCACTCACTGACAACATTCACTCACTGACAACATTCACTGACAACATTCACTCTCTGACAACATTCACTCACTGACAACATTCACTCTCTGACAACATTCACTCACTGACAACATTCACTGACAACATTCACTCTCTGACAACATTCACTCACTGACAACATTCACTCTCTGACAACATTCACTCACTGACAACATTCACTCTCTGACAACATTCACTCACTGACAACATTCACTGACAACATTCACTCTCTGACAACATTCATTCACTGACAACATTAACTGACAACATTCACTCACTGACAACATTCACTCTCTGACAACATTCACTCACTGACAACATTCACTGACAACATTCACTGACAACATTCACTCACTGACAACATTCACTGACAACATTCACTCTCTGACAACATTCACTGACAACATTCACTCACTGACAACATTCACTGACAACATTCACTCACTGACAACATTTACTCACTGACAACATTCACTGACAACATTCACTCACTGACAACATTCACTGACAACATTCACTCACTGACAACATTCACTGACAACATTCACTCACTGACAACATTTACTCACTGACAACATTCACTGACAACATTCACTCACTGACAACATTCACTGACAACATTCACTCACTGACAACATTCACTGACAACATTCACTCACTGACAACATTCACTCACTGACAACATTCACTGACAACATTTACTCACTGACAACATTCACTGACAACATTCACTCACTGACAACATTCACTGACAACATTCACTCACTGACAACATTCACTGACAACATTCGCTCACTGACAACATTCACTGACAACATTCACTCTCTGACAACATTCACTCACTGACAACATTCACTGACAACATTCACTCACTGACAACATTCACTGACAACATTCACTCACTGACAACATTCACTCACTGACAACATTCACTGACAACATTCACTCACTGACAACATTCACTGACAACATTCACTCACTGACAACATTCACTGACAACATTCACTCACTGACAACATTCACTGACAACATTCACTCACTGATAACATTCACTCACTGACAACATTCACTGACAACATTCACTCACTGACAACATTCACTGACAACATTCACTCACTGACAACATTCACTGACAACATTCACTCACTGACAACATTCACTCTCTGACAACATTCGCTCACTGACAACATTCACTGACAACATTCACTGACAACATTCACTCACTGACAACATTCACTGACAACATTCACTCTCTGACAACATTCACTGACAACATTCACTCTCTGACAACATTCACTGACAACATTCACTCACTGACAACATTCACTGACAACATTCACTCACTGACAACATTTACTCACTGACAACATTCACTGACAACATTCACTCACTGACAACATTCACTGACAACATTCACTCACTGACAACATTCACTCACTGACAACATTCACTCTCTGACAACATTCACTCACTGACAACATTCACTCTCTGACAACATTCACTCACTGACACCATTCACTGACAACATTCACTCACTGACAACATTCACTGACAACATTCACTCACTGACAACATTCACTCACTGACCACATTCACTGACAACATTCACTCACTGACAACATTCACTGACAACATTCACTCACTGACAACATTCACTGACAACATTCACTCACTGACAACATTCACTCACTGACAACATTCACTGACAACATTCACTCACTGACAACATTCACTGACAACATTTACTCACTGACAACATTCACTGACAACATTCACTCACTGACAACATTCACTCACTGACAACATTCACTGACAACATTCACTCTCTGACAACATTCACTCACTGACAACATTCACTCTCTGACAACATTCACTCACTGACAACATTCACTGACAACATTCACTCTCTGACAACATTCACTCACTGACAACATTCACTCTCTGACAACATTCACTCACTGACAACATTCACTCTCTGACAACATTCACTCACTGACAACATTCACTGACAACATTCACTCTCTGACAACATTCATTCACTGACAACATTAACTGACAACATTCACTCACTGACAACATTCACTCTCTGACAACATTCACTCACTGACAACATTCACTGACAACATTCACTGACAACATTCACTCACTGACAACATTCACTGACAACATTCACTCTCTGACAACATTCACTGACAACATTCACTCACTGACAACATTCACTGACAACATTCACTCACTGACAACATTTACTCACTGACAACATTCACTGACAACATTCACTCACTGACAACATTCACTGACAACATTCACTCACTGACAACATTCACTGACAACATTCACTCACTGACAACATTCACTGACAACATTCACTCACTGACAACATTCACTCTCTGACAACATTCGCTCACTGACAACATTCACTGACAACATTCACTGACAACATTCACTCACTGACAACATTCACTGACAACATTCACTCTCTGACAACATTCACTGACAACATTCACTCACTGACAACATTCACTGACAACATTCGCTCACTGACAACATTCACTGACAACATTCACTCTCTGACAACATTCACTCACTGACAACATTCACTGACAACATTCACTCACTGACAACATTCACTGACAACATTCACTCACTGACAACATTCACTCACTGACAACATTCACTGACAACATTCACTCACTGACAACATTCACTGACAACATTCACTCACTGACAACATTCACTGACAACATTCACTCACTGACAACATTCACTCTCTGACAACATTCACTCACTGACAACATTCAATGACAACATTCACTGACAACATTCACTCACTGACAACATTCACTGACAACATTCACTCTCTGACAACATTCACTGACAACATTCACTCACTGACAACATTTACTCACTGACAACATTCACTGACAACATTCACTCACTGACAACATTCGCTCACTGACAACATTCACTGACAACATTCACTCACTGACAACATTCACTGACAACATTCACTCTCTGACAACATTCACTCACTGACAACATTCACTCACTGACAACATTTACTCACTGACAACATTCACTGACAACATTCACTCACTGACAACATTCACTGACAACATTCACTCACTGACAACATTCACTCACTGACAACATTCACTCTCTGACAACATTCACTCACTGACAACATTCACTCTCTGACAACATTCACTCACTGACAACATTCACTGACAACATTCACTCACTGACAACATTCACTGACAACATTCACTCACTGACAACATTCACTCACTGACCACATTCACTGACAACATACACTCACTGACAACATTCACTGACAACATTCACTCACTGACAACATTCACTGACAACATTCACTCACTGACAACATTCACTCACTGACAACATTCACTGACAACATTCACTCACTGACAACATTCACTGACAACATTTACTCACTGACAACATTCACTGACAACATTCACTCACTGACAACATTCACTCACTGACAACATTCACTGACAACATTCACTCTCTGACAACATTCACTCACTGACAACATTCACTCTCTGACAACATTCACTCACTGACAACATTCACTGACAACATTCACTCTCTGACAACATTCACTCACTGACAACATTCACTCTCTGACAACATTCACTCACTGACAACATTCACTCTCTGACAACATTCACTCACTGACAACATTCACTGACAACATTCACTCTCTGACAACATTCATTCACTGACAACATTAACTGACAACATTCACTCACTGACAACATTCACTCTCTGACAACATTCACTCACTGACAACATTCACTGACAACATTCACTGACAACATTCACTCACTGACAACATTCACTGACAACATTCACTCTCTGACAACATTCACTGACAACATTCACTCACTGACAACATTCACTGACAACATTCACTCACTGACAACATTTACTCACTGACAACATTCACTGACAACATTCACTCACTGACAACATTCACTGACAACATTCACTCACTGACAACATTCACTGACAACATTCACTCACTGACAACATTCACTCACTGACAACATTCACTGACAACATTTACTCACTGACAACATTCACTGACAACATTCACTCACTGACAACATTCACTGACAACATTCACTCACTGACAACATTCACTGACAACATTCGCTCACTGACAACATTCACTGACAACATTCACTCTCTGACAACATTCACTCACTGACAACATTCACTGACAACATTCACTCACTGACAACATTCACTGACAACATTCACTCACTGACAACATTCACTCACTGACAACATTCACTGACAACATTCACTCACTGACAACATTCACTGACAACATTCACTGACAACATTCACTCACTGACAACATTCACTGACAACATTCACTCACTGATAACATTCACTCACTGACAACATTCACTGACAACATTCACTCACTGACAACATTCACTGACAACATTCACTCACTGACAACATTCACTGACAACATTCACTCACTGACAACATTCACTCTCTGACAACATTCGCTCACTGACAACATTCACTGACAACATTCACTGACAACATTCACTCACTGACAACATTCACTGACAACATTCACTCTCTGACAACATTCACTGACAACATTCACTCACTGACAACATTCACTGACAACATTCACTCACTGACAACATTTACTCACTGACAACATTCACTGACAACATTCACTCACTGACAACATTCACTGACAACATTCACTCACTGACAACATTCACTGACAACATTCACTCACTGACAACATTCACTCACTGACAACATTCACTGACAACATTTACTCACTGACAACATTCACTGACAACATTCACTCACTGACAACATTCACTGACAACATTCACTCACTGACAACATTCACTGACAACATTCGCTCACTGACAACATTCACTGACAACATTCACTCTCTGACAACATTCACTCACTGACAACATTCACTGACAACATTCACTCACTGACAACATTCACTGACAACATTCACTCACTGACAACATTCACTCACTGACAACATTCACTGACAACATTCACTCACTGACAACATTCACTGACAACATTCACTGACAACATTCACTCACTGACAACATTCACTGACAACATTCACTCACTGATAACATTCACTCACTGACAACATTCACTGACAACATTCACTCACTGACAACATTCACTGACAACATTCACTCACTGACAACATTCACTGACAACATTCACTCACTGACAACATTCACTCTCTGACAACATTCACTCACTGACAACATTCACTGACAACATTCACTGACAACATTCACTCACTGACAACATTCACTGACAACATTCATTCTCTGACAACATTCACTGACAACATTCACTCACTGACAACATTCACTGACAACATTCACTCACTGACAACATTTACTCACTGACAACATTCACTGACAACATTCACTCACTGACAACATTCACTCTCTGACAACATTCGCTCACTGACAACATTCACTGACAACATTCACTGACAACATTCACTCTCTGACAACATTCACTGACAACATTCACTCACTGACAACATTCACTGACAACATTCACTCACTGACAACATTTACTCACTGACAACATTCACTGACAACATTCACTCACTGACAACATTCACTGACAACATTCACTCACTGACAACATTCACTCACTGACAACATTCACTGACAACATTCACTCACTGACAACATTCACTGACAACATTCACTCACTGACAACATTCACTCTCTGACAACATTCGCTCACTGACAACATTCACTGACAACATTCACTCACTGACAACATTCACTGACAACATTCACTCACTGACAACATTCACTGACAACATTCACTCACTGACAACATTCACTCTCTGACAACATTCACTGACAACATTCACTCACTGACAACATTCACTGACAACATTCACTCACTGACAACATTTACTCACTGACAACATTCACTGACAACATTCACTCACTGACAACATTCACTGACAACATTCACTCACTGACAACATTCACTGACAACATTCACTCACTGACAACATTCACTCACTGACAACATTCACTGACAACATTTACTCACTGACAACATTCACTGACAACATTCACTCACTGACAACATTCACTGACAACATTCACTCACTGACAACATTCACTGACAACATTCGCTCACTGACAACATTCACTGACAACATTCACTCTCTGACAACATTCACTCACTGACAACATTCACTGACAACATTCACTCACTGACAACATTCACTCACTGACAACATTCACTCACTGACAACATTCACTGACAACATTCACTCACTGACAACATTCACTGACAACATTCACTCACTGACAACATTCACTGACAACATTCACTCACTGATAACATTCACTCACTGACAACATTCACTGACAACATTCACTCACTGACAACATTCACTGACAACATTCACTCACTGACAACATTCACTGACAACATTCACTCACTGACAACATTCACTCTCTGACAACATTCACTCACTGACAACATTCACTGACAACATTCACTGACAACATTCACTCACTGACAACATTCACTGACAACATTCATTCTCTGACAACATTCACTGACAACATTCACTCACTGACAACATTCACTGACAACATTCACTCACTGACAACATTTACTCACTGACAACATTCACTGACAACATTCACTCACTGACAACATTCACTCTCTGACAACATTCGCTCACTGACAACATTCACTGACAACATTCACTGACAACATTCACTCACTGACAACATTCACTGACAACATTCACTCACTGACAACATTTACTCACTGACAACATTCACTGACAACATTCACTCACTGACAACATTCACTGACAACATTCACTCACTGACAACATTCACTCACTGACAACATTCACTGACAACATTCACTCACTGACAACATTCACTGACAACATTCACTCACTGACAACATTCACTCTCTGACAACATTCGCTCACTGACAACATTCACTGACAACATTCACTGACAACATTCACTCACTGACAACATTCACTGACAACATTCACTCTCTGACAACATTCACTGACAACATTCACTCACTGACAACATTCACTGACAACATTCACTCACTGACAACATTTACTCACTGACAACATTCACTGACAACATTCACTCACAGACAACATTCACTGACAACATTCACTCACTGACAACATTCACTCACTGACAACATTCACTGACAACATTCACTCACTGACAACATTCACTGACAACATTCACTCTCTGACAACATTCACTCACTGACAACATTCACTGACAACATTCACTCACTGACAACATTCACTGACAACATTCACTCACTGACAACATTCACTCACTGACAACATTCACTGACAACATTCACTCACTGACAACATTCACTGACAACATTCACTCACTGACAACATTCACTGACAACATTCACTCACTGACAACATTCACTGACAACATTCACTCACTGACAACATTCACTCTCTGACAACATTTGCTCACTGACAACATTCACTGACAACATTCACTGACAACATTCACTCACTGACAACATTCACTGACAACATTCACTCACTGACAACATTCACTGACAACATTCGCTCACTGACAACATTCACTCTCTGACAACATTCACTCACTGACAACATTCACTGACAACATTCACTCACTGACAACATTCACTGACAACATTCACTCACTGACAACATTCACTGACAACATTCACTCACTGACAACATTCACTCACTGACAACATTTACTGACAACATTCACTCACTGACAACATTCACTGACAACATTCACTCACTGACAACATTCACTGACAACATTCACTCACTGACAACATTCACTCTCTGACAACATTCACTCACTGACAACATTCACTGACAACATTCACTCACTGACAACATTCACTGACAACATTCACTCACTGACAACATTCACTCACTGACAACATTCACTGACAACATTCACTCACTGACAACATTCACTGACAACATTCACTCACTGACAACATTCACTGACAACATTTACTCACTGACAACATTCACTGACAACATTCACTCACTGACAACATTCACTCACTGACAACATTCACTGACAACATTCACTCTCTGACAACATTCACTCACTGACAACATTCACTCTCTGACAACATTCACTCACTGACAACATTCACTGACAACATTCACTCTCTGACAACATTCACTCACTGACAACATTCACTCTCTGACAACATTCACTCACTGACAACATTCACTCTCTGACAACATTCACTCACTGACAACATTCACTGACAACATTCACTCTCTGACAACATTCATTCACTGACAACATTAACTGACAACATTCACTCACTGACAACATTCACTCTCTGACAACATTCACTCACTGACAACATTCACTGACAACATTCACTGACAACATTCACTGACAACATTCACTCACTGACAACATTCACTGACAACATTCACTCTCTGACAACATTCACTGACAACATTCACTCACTGACAACATTCACTGACAACATTCACTCACTGACAACATTTACTCACTGACAACATTCACTGACAACATTCACTCACTGACAACATTCACTGACAACATTCACTCACTGACAACATTCACTGACAACATTCACTCACTGACAACATTCACTCACTGACAACATTCACTGACAACATTTACTCACTGACAACATTCACTGACAACATTCACTCACTGACAACATTCACTGACAACATTCACTCACTGACAACATTCACTGACAACATTCGCTCACTGACAACATTCACTGACAACATTCACTCTCTGACAACATTCACTCACTGACAACATTCACTGACAACATTCACTCACTGACAACATTCACTGACAACATTCACTCACTGACAACATTCACTGACAACATTCACTGACAACATTCACTCACTGACAACATTCACTCTCTGACAACATTCACTCACTGACAACATTCACTGACAACATTCACTGACAACATTCACTCACTGACAACATTCACTGACAACATTCATTCTCTGACAACATTCACTGACAACATTCACTCACTGACAACATTCACTGACAACATTCACTCACTGACAACATTTACTCACTGACAACATTCACTGACAACATTCACTCACTGACAACATTCACTCTCTGACAACATTCGCTCACTGACAACATTCACTGACAACATTCACTGACAACATTCACTCTCTGACAACATTCACTGACAACATTCACTCACTGACAACATTCACTGACAACATTCACTCACTGACAACATTTACTCACTGACAACATTCACTGACAACATTCACTCACTGACAACATTCACTGACAACATTCACTCACTGACAACATTCACTAACTGACAACATTCACTGACAACATTCACTCACTGACAACATTCACTGACAACATTCACTCACTGACAACATTCACTCTCTGACAACATTCGCTCACTGACAACATTCACTGACAACATTCACTGACAACATTCACTCACTGACAACATTCACTGACAACATTCACTCTCTGACAACATTCACTGACAACATTCACTCACTGACAACATTCACTGACAACATTCACTCACTGACAACATTTACTCACTGACAACATTCACTGACAACATTCACTCACAGACAACATTCACTGACAACATTCACTCACTGACAACATTCACTCACTGACAACATTCACTGACAACATTCACTCACTGACAACATTCACTGACAACATTCACTCTCTGACAACATTCACTCACTGACAACATTCACTGACAACATTCACTCACTGACAACATTCACTCACTGACAACATTCACTGACAACATTCACTCACTGATAACATTCACTCACTGACAACATTCACTGACAACATTCACTCACTGACAACATTCACTGACAACATTCACTGACAACATTCACTCACTGACAACATTCACTCTCTGACAACATTCACTCACTGACAACATTCACTGACAACATTCACTGACAACATTCACTCACTGACAACATTCACTGACAACATTCATTCTCTGACAACATTCACTGACAACATTCACTCACTGACAACATTCACTGACAACATTCACTCACTGACAACATTTACTCACTGACAACATTCACTGACAACATTCACTGACAACATTCACTCACTGACAACATTCACTGACAACATTCACTCACTGACAACATTCACTCACTGACAACATTCACTGACAACATTCACTCACTGACAACATTCACTGACAACATTCACTCACTGACAACATTCACTCTCAGACAACATTCGCTCACTGACAACATTCACTGACAACATTCACTGACAACATTCACTCACTGACAACATTCACTGACAACATTCACTCTCTGACAACATTCACTGACAACATTCACTCACTGACAACATTCACTGACAACATTCACTCACTGACAACATTTACTCACTGACAACATTCACTGACAACATTCACTCACAGACAACATTCACTGACAACATTCACTCACTGACAACATTCACTCACTGACAACATTCACTGACAACATTCACTCACTGACAACATTCACTGACAACATTCACTCACTGACAACATTCACTGACAACATTCACTCTCTGACAACATTCACTCACTGACAACATTCACTGACAACATTCACTCACTGACAACATTCACTGACAACATTCACTCACTGACAACATTCACTCACTGACAACATTCACTGACAACATTCACTCAATGACAACATTCACTGACAACATTCACTCACTGACAACATTCACTGACAACATTCACTCACTGACAACATTCACTGACAACATTCACTCACTGACAACATTCACTCTCTGACAACATTCGCTCACTGACAACATTCACTGACAACATTCACTGACAACATTCACTCACTGACAACATTCACTGACAACATTCACTCACTGACAACATTCACTGACAACATTCGCTCACTGACAACATTCACTCTCTGACAACATTCACTCACTGACAACATTCACTGACAACATTCACTCACTGACAACATTCACTGACAACATTCATTCACTGACAACATTCACTGACAACATTCACTCACTGACAACATTCACTCACTGACAACATTTACTGACAACATTCGCTCACTGACAACATTCACTGACAACATTCACTCACTGACAACATTCACTGACAACATTCACTCACTGACAACATTCACTGACAACATTCACTCACTGACAACATTCACTCTCTGACAACATTCACTCACTGACAACATTCACTGACAACATTCACTCACTGACAACATTCACTGACAACATTCACTCACTGACAACATTCACTCACTGACAACATTCACTGACAACATTCACTCACTGACAACATTCACTGACAACATTCACTCACTGACAACATTCACTGACAACATTTACTCACTGACAACATTCACTGACAACATTCACTCACTGACAACATTCACTCACTGACAACATTCACTGACAACATTCACTCTCTGACAACATTCACTCACTGACAACATTCACTCTCTGACAACATTCACTCACTGACAACATTCACTCTCTGACAACATTCACTCACTGACAACATTCACTGACAACATTCACTCTCTGACAACATTCATTCACTGACAACATTAACTGACAACATTCACTCACTGACAACATTCACTCTCTGACAACATTCACTCACTGACAACATTCACTGACAACATTCACTCACTGACAACATTCACTGACAACATTCACTCTCTGACAACATTCACTGACAACATTCACTCACTGACAACATTCACTGACAACATTCACTCACTGACAACATTTACTCACTGACAACATTCACTGACAACATTCACTCACTGACAACATTCACTGACAACATTCACTCACTGACAACATTCACTGACAACATTCACTCACTGACAACATTCACTGACAACATTCACTCACTGACAACATTTACTCACTGACAACATTCACTGACAACATTCACTCACTGACAACATTCACTGACAACATTCACTCACTGACAACATTCACTGACAACATTCACTCACTGACAACATTCACTCACTGACAACATTCACTGACAACATTTACTCACTGACAACATTCACTGACAACATTCACTCACTGACAACATTCACTGACAACATTCACTCACTGACAACATTCACTGACAACATTCGCTCACTGACAACATTCACTGACAACATTCACTCTCTGACAACATTCACTCACTGACAACATTCACTGACAACATTCACTCACTGACAACATTCACTGACAACATTCACTCACTGACAACATTCACTCACTGACAACATTCACTGACAACATTCACTCACTGACAACATTCACTGACAACATTCACTCACTGACAACATTCACTGACAACATTCACTCACTGACAACATTCACTGACAACATTCACTCACTGACAACATTCACTGACAACATTCACTCACTGACAACATTCACTGACAACATTCACTCACTGACAACATTCACTCTCTGACAACATTCGCTCACTGACAACATTCACTGACAACATTCACTGACAACATTCACTCACTGACAACATTCACTGACAACATTCACTCTCTGACAACATTCACTGACAACATTCACTCTCTGACAACATTCACTGACAACATTCACTCACTGACAACATTCACTGACAACATTCACTCACTGACAACATTTACTCACTGACAACATTCACTGACAACATTCACTCACTGACAACATTCACTGACAACATTCACTCACTGACAACATTCACTCACTGACAACATTCACTCTCTGACAACATTCACTCACTGACAACATTCACTCTCTGACAACATTCACTCACTGACAACATTCACTGACAACATTCACTCACTGACAACATTCACTGACAACATTCACTCACTGACAACATTCACTCACTGACCACATTCACTGACAACATTCACTCACTGACAACATTCACTGACAACATTCACTCACTGACAACATTCACTGACAACATTCACTCACTGACAACATTCACTCACTGACAACATTCACTGACAACATTCACTCACTGACAACATTCACTGACAACATTTACTCACTGACAACATTCACTGACAACATTCACTCACTGACAACATTCACTCACTGACAACATTCACTGACAACATTCACTCTCTGACAACATTCACTCACTGACAACATTCACTCTCTGACAACATTCACTCACTGACAACATTCACTGACAACATTCACTCTCTGACAACATTCACTCACTGACAACATTCACTCTCTGACAACATTCACTCACTGACAACATTCACTCTCTGACAACATTCACTCACTGACAACATTCACTGACAACATTCACTCTCTGACAACATTCATTCACTGACAACATTAACTGACAACATTCACTCACTGACAACATTCACTCTCTGACAACATTCACTCACTGACAACATTCACTGACAACATTCACTCACTGACAACATTCACTGACAACATTCACTCTCTGACAACATTCACTGACAACATTCACTCACTGACAACATTCACTGACAACATTCACTCACTGACAACATTTACTCACTGACAACATTCACTGACAACATTCACTCACTGACAACATTCACTGACAACATTCACTCACTGACAACATTCACTGACAACATTCACTCACTGACAACATTCACTCACTGACAACATTCACTGACAACATTTACTCACTGACAACATTCACTGACAACATTCACTCACTGACAACATTCACTGACAACATTCACTCACTGACAACATTCACTGACAACATTCGCTCACTGACAACATTCACTGACAACATTCACTCTCTGACAACATTCACTCACTGACAACATTCACTGACAACATTCACTCACTGACAACATTCACTGACAACATTCACTCACTGACAACATTCACTCACTGACAACATTCACTGACAACATTCACTCACTGACAACATTCACTGACAACATTCACTCACTGACAACATTCACTGACAACATTCACTCACTGATAACATTCACTCACTGACAACATTCACTGACAACATTCACTCACTGACAACATTCACTGACAACATTCACTCACTGACAACATTCACTGACAACATTCACTCACTGACAACATTCACTCTCTGACAACATTCGCTCACTGACAACATTCACTGACAACATTCACTGACAACATTCACTCACTGACAACATTCACTGACAACATTCACTCTCTGACAACATTCACTGACAACATTCACTCTCTGACAACATTCACTGACAACATTCACTCACTGACAACATTCACTGACAACATTCACTCACTGACAACATTTACTCACTGACAACATTCACTGACAACATTCACTCACTGACAACATTAACTCACTGACAACATTCACTGACAACATTCACTCACTGACAACATTCACTCTCTGACAACATTCGCTCACTGACAACATTCACTGACAACATTCACTGACAACATTCACTCACTGACAACATTCACTGACAACATTCACTCTCTGACAACATTCACTGACAACATTCACTCTCTGACAACATTCACTGACAACATTCACTCACTGACAACATTCACTGACAACATTCACTCACTGACAACATTTACTCACTGACAACATTCACTGACAACATTCACTCACTGACAACATTCACTGACAACATTCACTCACTGACAACATTCACTCACTGACAACATTCACTCTCTGACAACATTCACTCACTGACAACATTCACTCTCTGACAACATTCACTCACTGACAACATTCACTGACAACATTCACTCACTGACAACATTCACTGACAACATTCACTCACTGACAACATTCACTCACTGACCACATTCACTGACAACATTCACTCACTGACAACATTCACTGACAACATTCACTCACTGACAACATTCACTGACAACATTCACTCACTGACAACATTCACTCACTGACAACATTCGCTCACTGACAACATTCACTGACAACATTCACTCACTGACAACATTCACTGACAACATTCACTCTCTGACAACATTCACTCACTGACAACATTCACTGACAACATTCACTCACTGACAACATTCACTGACAACATTCACTCACTGACAACATTCACTCACTGACAACATTCACTGACAACATTCACTCACTGACAACATTCACTGACAACATTCACTCACTGACAACATTCACTGACAACATTCACTCACTGACAACATTCACTGACAACATTCACTCACTGACAACATTCACTCTCTGACAACATTCGCTCACTGACAACATTCACTGACAACATTCACTGACAACATTCACTCACTGACAACATTCACTGACAACATTCACTCACTGACAACATTCACTGACAACATTCGCTCACTGACAACATTCACTCTCTGACAACATTCACTCACTGACAACATTCACTGACAACATTCACTCACTGACAACATTCACTGACAACATTCATTCACTGACAACATTCACTGACAACATTCACTCACTGACAACATTCACTCACTGACAACATTTACTGACAACATTCGCTCACTGACAACATTCACTGACAACATTCACTCACTGACAACATTCACTGACAACATTCACTCACTGACAACATTCACTGACAACATTCACTCACTGACAACATTCACTCTCTGACAACATTCACTCACTGACAACATTCACTGACAACATTCACTCACTGACAACATTCACTGACAACATTCACTCACTGACAACATTCACTCACTGACAACATTCACTGACAACATTCACTCACTGACAACATTCACTGACAACATTCACTCACTGACAACATTCACTGACAACATTTACTCACTGACAACATTCACTGACAACATTCACTCACTGACAACATTCACTCACTGACAACATTCACTGACAACATTCACTCTCTGACAACATTCACTCACTGACAACATTCACTCTCTGACAACATTCACTCACTGACAACATTCACTCTCTGACAACATTCACTCACTGACAACATTCACTGACAACATTCACTCTCTGACAACATTCATTCACTGACAACATTAACTGACAACATTCACTCACTGACAACATTCACTCTCTGACAACATTCACTCACTGACAACATTCACTGACAACATTCACTCACTGACAACATTCACTGACAACATTCACTCTCTGACAACATTCACTGACAACATTCACTCACTGACAACATTCACTGACAACATTCACTCACTGACAACATTTACTCACTGACAACATTCACTGACAACATTCACTCACTGACAACATTCACTGACAACATTCACTCACTGACAACATTCACTGACAGCATTCACTCACTGACAACATTCACTGACAACATTCACTCACTGACAACATTTACTCACTGACAACATTCACTGACAACATTCACTCACTGACAACATTCACTGACAACATTCACTCACTGACAACATTCACTGACAACATTCACTCACTGACAACATTCACTCACTGACAACATTCACTGACAACATTTACTCACTGACAACATTCACTGACAACATTCACTCACTGACAACATTCACTGACAACATTCACTCACTGACAACATTCACTGACAACATTCGCTCACTGACAACATTCACTGACAACATTCACTCTCTGACAACATTCACTCACTGACAACATTCACTGACAACATTCACTCACTGACAACATTCACTGACAACATTCACTCACTGACAACATTCACTCACTGACAACATTCACTGACAACATTCACTCACTGACAACATTCACTGACAACATTCACTCACTGACAACATTCACTGACAACATTCACTCACTGACAACATTCACTGACAACATTCACTCACTGACAACATTCACTGACAACATTCACTCACTGACAACATTCACTGACAACATTCACTCACTGACAACATTCACTCTCTGACAACATTCGCTCACTGACAACATTCACTGACAACATTCACTGACAACATTCACTCACTGACAACATTCACTGACAACATTCACTCTCTGACAACATTCACTGACAACATTCACTCTCTGACAACATTCACTGACAACATTCACTCACTGACAACATTCACTGACAACATTCACTCACTGACAACATTTACTCACTGACAACATTCACTGACAACATTCACTCACTGACAACATTCACTGACAACATTCACTCACTGACAACATTCACTCACTGACAACATTCACTCTCTGACAACATTCACTCACTGACAACATTCACTCTCTGACAACATTCACTCACTGACAACATTCACTGACAACATTCACTCACTGACAACATTCACTGACAACATTCACTCACTGACAACATTCACTCACTGACCACATTCACTGACAACATTCACTCACTGACAACATTCACTGACAACATTCACTCACTGACAACATTCACTGACAACATTCACTCACTGACAACATTCACTCACTGACAACATTCACTGACAACATTCACTCACTGACAACATTCACTGACAACATTTACTCACTGACAACATTCACTGACAACATTCACTCACTGACAACATTCACTCACTGACAACATTCACTGACAACATTCACTCTCTGACAACATTCACTCTCTGACAACATTCACTCACTGACAACATTCACTCTCTGACAACATTCACTCACTGACAACATTCACTCTCTGACAACATTCACTCACTGACAACATTCACTGACAACATTCACTCTCTGACAACATTCATTCACTGACAACATTAACTGACAACATTCACTCACTGACAACATTCACTCTCTGACAACATTCACTCACTGACAACATTCACTGACAACATTCACTGACAACATTCACTCACTGACAACATTCACTGACAACATTCACTCTCTGACAACATTCACTGACAACATTCACTCACTGACAACATTCACTGACAACATTCACTCACTGACAACATTTACTCACTGACAACATTCACTGACAACATTCACTCACTGACAACATTCACTGACAACATTCACTCACTGACAACATTCACTGACAACATTCACTCACTGACAACATTCACTGACAACATTCACTCACTGACAACATTCACTCTCTGACAACATTCGCTCACTGACAACATTCACTGACAACATTCACTGACAACATTCACTCACTGACAACATTCACTGACAACATTCACTCTCTGACAACATTCACTGACAACATTCACTCTCTGACAACATTCACTGACAACATTCACTCACTGACAACATTCACTGACAACATTCACTCACTGACAACATTTACTCACTGACAACATTCACTGACAACATTCACTCACTGACAACATTCACTGACAACATTCACTCACTGACAACATTCACTCACTGACAACATTCACTCTCTGACAACATTCACTCACTGACAACATTCACTCTCTGACAACATTCACTCACTGACAACATTCACTGACAACATTCACTCACTGACAACATTCACTGACAACATTCACTCACTGACAACATTCACTCACTGACCACATTCACTGACAACATTCACTCACTGACAACATTCACTGACAACATTCACTCACTGACAACATTCACTGACAACATTCACTCACTGACAACATTCACTCACTGACAACATTCACTGACAACATTCACTCACTGACAACATTCACTGACAACATTTACTCACTGACAACATTCACTGACAACATTCACTCACTGACAACATTCACTCACTGACAACATTCACTGACAACATTCACTCTCTGACAACATTCACTCACTGACAACATTCACTCTCTGACAACATTCACTCACTGACAACATTCACTGACAACATTCACTCTCTGACAACATTCACTCACTGACAACATTCACTCTCTGACAACATTCACTCACTGACAACATTCACTCTCTGACAACATTCACTCACTGACAACATTCACTGACAACATTCACTCTCTGACAACATTCATTCACTGACAACATTAACTGACAACATTCACTCACTGACAACATTCACTCTCTGACAACATTCACTCACTGACAACATTCACTGACAACATTCACTCACTGACAACATTCACTGACAACATTCACTCTCTGACAACATTCACTGACAACATTCACTCACTGACAACATTCACTGACAACATTCACTCACTGACAACATTTACTCACTGACAACATTCACTGACAACATTCACTCACTGACAACATTCACTGACAACATTCACTCACTGACAACATTCACTGACAACATTCACTCACTGACAACATTCACTCACTGACAACATTCACTGACAACATTTACTCACTGACAACATTCACTGACAACATTCACTCACTGACAACATTCACTGACAACATTCACTCACTGACAACATTCACTGACAACATTCGCTCACTGACAACATTCACTGACAACATTCACTCTCTGACAACATTCACTCACTGACAACATTCACTGACAACATTCACTCACTGACAACATTCACTGACAACATTCACTCACTGACAACATTCACTCACTGACAACATTCACTGACAACATTCACTCACTGACAACATTCACTGACAACATTCACTCACTGACAACATTCACTGACAACATTCACTCACTGATAACATTCACTCACTGACAACATTCACTGACAACATTCACTCACTGACAACATTCACTGACAACATTCACTCACTGACAACATTCACTGACAACATTCACTCACTGACAACATTCACTCTCTGACAACATTCGCTCACTGACAACATTCACTGACAACATTCACTGACAACATTCACTCTCTGACAACATTCACTGACAACATTCACTCACTGACAACATTCACTGACAACATTCACTCACTGACAACATTAACTCACTGACAACATTCACTGACAACATTCACTCACTGACAACATTCACTCTCTGACAACATTCGCTCACTGACAACATTCACTGACAACATTCACTGACAACATTCACTCACTGACAACATTCACTGACAACATTCACTCTCTGACAACATTCACTGACAACATTCACTCTCTGACAACATTCACTGACAACATTCACTCACTGACAACATTCACTGACAACATTCACTCACTGACAACATTTACTCACTGACAACATTCACTGACAACATTCACTCACTGACAACATTCACTGACAACATTCACTCACTGACAACATTCACTCACTGACAACATTCACTCTCTGACAACATTCACTCACTGACAACATTCACTCTCTGACAACATTCACTCACTGACAACATTCACTGACAACATTCACTCACTGACAACATTCACTGACAACATTCACTCACTGACAACATTCACTCACTGACCACATTCACTGACAACATTCACTCACTGACAACATTCACTGACAACATTCACTCACTGACAACATTCACTGACAACATTCACTCACTGACAACATTCACTCACTGACAACATTCACTGACAACATTCACTCACTGACAACATTCACTGACAACATTTACTCACTGACAACATTCACTGACAACATTCACTCACTGACAACATTCACTCACTGACAACATTCACTGACAACATTCACTCTCTGACAACATTCACTCACTGACAACATTCACTCTCTGACAACATTCACTCACTGACAACATTCACTGACAACATTCACTCTCTGACAACATTCACTCACTGACAACATTCACTCTCTGACAACATTCACTGACAACATTCACTGACAACATTCACTCTCTGACAACATTCACTCACTGACAACATTCACTCTCTGACAACATTCACTCACTGACAACATTCACTCTCTGACAACATTCACTCACTGACAACATTCACTGACAACATTCACTCTCTGACAACATTCATTCACTGACAACATTAACTGACAACATTCACTCACTGACAACATTCACTCTCTGACAACATTCACTCACTGACAACATTCACTGACAACATTCACTGACAACATTCACTCACTGACAACATTCACTGACAACATTCACTCACTGACAACATTCACTGACAACATTCGCTCACTGACAACATTCACTCTCTGACAACATTCACTCACTGACAACATTCACTGACAACATTCACTCACTGACAACATTCACTGACAACATTCACTCACTGACAACATTCACTGACAACATTCACTCACTGACAACATTCACTCACTGACAACATTTACTGACAACATTCACTCACTGACAACATTCACTGACAACATTCACTCACTGACAACATTCACTGACAACATTCACTCACTGACAACATTCACTGACAACATTCACTCACTGACAACATTCACTCTCTGACAACATTCACTCACTGACAACATTCACTGACAACATTCACTCACTGACAACATTCACTGACAACATTCACTCACTGACAACATTCACTCACTGACAACATTCACTGACAACATTCACTCACTGACAACATTCACTGACAACATTTACTCACTGACAACATTCACTGACAACATTCACTCACTGACAACATTCACTCACTGACAACATTCACTGACAACATTCACTCTCTGACAACATTCACTCACTGACAACATTCACTCTCTGACAACATTCACTCACTGACAACATTCACTCTCTGACAACATTCACTCACTGACAACATTCACTGACAACATTCACTCTCTGACAACATTCATTCACTGACAACATTAACTGACAACATTCACTCACTGACAACATTCACTCTCTGACAACATTCACTCACTGACAACATTCACTGACAACATTCACTGACAACATTCACTCACTGACAACATTCACTGACAACATTCACTCTCTGACAACATTCACTGACAACATTCACTCACTGACAACATTCACTGACAACATTCACTCACTGACAACATTTACTCACTGACAACATTCACTGACAACATTCACTCACTGACAACATTCACTGACAACATTCACTCACTGACAACATTCACTGACAACATTCACTCACTGACAACATTCACTGACAACATTCACTCACTGACAACATTTACTCACTGACAACATTCACTGACAACATTCACTCACTGACAACATTCACTGACAACATTCACTCACTGACAACATTCACTGACAACATTCACTCACTGACAACATTCACTCACTGACAACATTCACTGACAACATTTACTCACTGACAACATTCACTGACAACATTCACTCACTGACAACATTCACTGACAACATTCACTCACTGACAACATTCACTGACAACATTCGCTCACTGACAACATTCACTGACAACATTCACTCTCTGACAACATTCACTCACTGACAACATTCACTGACAACATTCACTCACTGACAACATTCACTGACAACATTCACTCACTGACAACATTCACTCACTGACAACATTCACTGACAACATTCACTCACTGACAACATTCACTGACAACATTCACTCACTGACAACATTCACTGACAACATTCACTCACTGACAACATTCACTGACAACATTCACTCACTGACAACATTCACTGACAACATTCACTCACTGACAACATTCACTGACAACATTCACTCACTGACAACATTCACTCTCTGACAACATTCGCTCACTGACAACATTCACTGACAACATTCACTGACAACATTCACTCACTGACAACATTCACTGACAACATTCACTCTCTGACAACATTCACTGACAACATTCACTCTCTGACAACATTCACTGACAACATTCACTCACTGACAACATTCACTGACAACATTCACTCACTGACAACATTTACTCACTGACAACATTCACTGACAACATTCACTCACTGACAACATTCACTGACAACATTCACTCACTGACAACATTCACTCACTGACAACATTCACTCTCTGACAACATTCACTCACTGACAACATTCACTCTCTGACAACATTCACTCACTGACAACATTCACTGACAACATTCACTCACTGACAACATTCACTGACAACATTCACTCACTGACAACATTCACTCACTGACCACATTCACTGACAACATTCACTCACTGACAACATTCACTGACAACATTCACTCACTGACAACATTCACTGACAACATTCACTCACTGACAACATTCACTCACTGACAACATTCACTGACAACATTCACTCACTGACAACATTCACTGACAACATTTACTCACTGACAACATTCACTGACAACATTCACTCACTGACAACATTCACTCACTGACAACATTCACTGACAACATTCACTCTCTGACAACATTCACTCACTGACAACATTCACTCTCTGACAACATTCACTCACTGACAACATTCACTGACAACATTCACTCTCTGACAACATTCACTCACTGACAACATTCACTCTCTGACAACATTCACTCACTGACAACATTCACTCTCTGACAACATTCACTCACTGACAACATTCACTGACAACATTCACTCTCTGACAACATTCATTCACTGACAACATTAACTGACAACATTCACTCACTGACAACATTCACTCTCTGACAACATTCACTCACTGACAACATTCACTGACAACATTCACTGACAACATTCACTCACTGACAACATTCACTGACAACATTCACTCTCTGACAACATTCACTGACAACATTCACTCACTGACAACATTCACTGACAACATTCACTCACTGACAACATTTACTCACTGACAACATTCACTGACAACATTCACTCACTGACAACATTCACTGACAACATTCACTCACTGACAACATTCACTGACAACATTCACTCACTGACAACATTCACTGACAACATTCACTCACTGACAACATTCACTCTCTGACAACATTCGCTCACTGACAACATTCACTGACAACATTCACTGACAACATTCACTCACTGACAACATTCACTGACAACATTCACTCTCTGACAACATTCACTGACAACATTCACTCTCTGACAACATTCACTGACAACATTCACTCACTGACAACATTCACTGACAACATTCACTCACTGACAACATTTACTCACTGACAACATTCACTGACAACATTCACTCACTGACAACATTCACTGACAACATTCACTCACTGACAACATTCACTCACTGACAACATTCACTCTCTGACAACATTCACTCACTGACAACATTCACTCTCTGACAACATTCACTCACTGACAACATTCACTGACAACATTCACTCACTGACAACATTCACTGACAACATTCACTCACTGACAACATTCACTCACTGACCACATTCACTGACAACATTCACTCACTGACAACATTCACTGACAACATTCACTCACTGACAACATTCACTGACAACATTCACTCACTGACAACATTCACTCACTGACAACATTCACTGACAACATTCACTCACTGACAACATTCACTGACAACATTTACTCACTGACAACATTCACTGACAACATTCACTCACTGACAACATTCACTCACTGACAACATTCACTGACAACATTCACTCTCTGACAACATTCACTCACTGACAACATTCACTCTCTGACAACATTCACTCACTGACAACATTCACTGACAACATTCACTCTCTGACAACATTCACTCACTGACAACATTCACTCTCTGACAACATTCACTCACTGACAACATTCACTCTCTGACAACATTCACTCACTGACAACATTCACTGACAACATTCACTCTCTGACAACATTCATTCACTGACAACATTAACTGACAACATTCACTCACTGACAACATTCACTCTCTGACAACATTCACTCACTGACAACATTCACTGACAACATTCACTCACTGACAACATTCACTGACAACATTCACTCTCTGACAACATTCACTGACAACATTCACTCACTGACAACATTCACTGACAACATTCACTCACTGACAACATTTACTCACTGACAACATTCACTGACAACATTCACTCACTGACAACATTCACTGACAACATTCACTCACTGACAACATTCACTGACAACATTCACTCACTGACAACATTCACTCACTGACAACATTCACTGACAACATTTACTCACTGACAACATTCACTGACAACATTCACTCACTGACAACATTCACTGACAACATTCACTCACTGACAACATTCACTGACAACATTCGCTCACTGACAACATTCACTGACAACATTCACTCTCTGACAACATTCACTCACTGACAACATTCACTGACAACATTCACTCACTGACAACATTCACTGACAACATTCACTCACTGACAACATTCACTCACTGACAACATTCACTGACAACATTCACTCACTGACAACATTCACTGACAACATTCACTCACTGACAACATTCACTGACAACATTCACTCACTGATAACATTCACTCACTGACAACATTCACTGACAACATTCACTCACTGACAACATTCACTGACAACATTCACTCACTGACAACATTCACTGACAACATTCACTCACTGACCACATTCACTCTCTGACAACATTCGCTCACTGACAACATTCACTGACAACATTCACTGACAACATTCACTCTCTGACAACATTCACTGACAACATTCACTCACTGACAACATTCACTGACAACATTCACTCACTGACAACATTAACTCACTGACAACATTCACTGACAACATTCACTCACTGACAACATTCACTCTCTGACAACATTCGCTCACTGACAACATTCACTGACAACATTCACTGACAACATTCACTCACTGACAACATTCACTGACAACATTCACTCTCTGACAACATTCACTGACAACATTCACTCTCTGACAACATTCACTGACAACATTCACTCACTGACAACATTCACTGACAACATTCACTCACTGACAACATTTACTCACTGACAACATTCACTGACAACATTCACTCACTGACAACATTCACTGACAACATTCACTCACTGACAACATTCACTCACTGACAACATTCACTCTCTGACAACATTCACTCACTGACAACATTCACTCTCTGACAACATTCACTCACTGACAACATTCACTGACAACATTCACTCACTGACAACATTCACTGACAACATTCACTCACTGACAACATTCACTCACTGACCACATTCACTGACAACATTCACTCACTGACAACATTCACTGACAACATTCACTCACTGACAACATTCACTGACAACATTCACTCACTGACAACATTCACTCACTGACAACATTCACTGACAACATTCACTCACTGACAACATTCACTGACAACATTTACTCACTGACAACATTCACTGACAACATTCACTCACTGACAACATTCACTCACTGACAACATTCACTGACAACATTCACTCTCTGACAACATTCACTCACTGACAACATTCACTCTCTGACAACATTCACTCACTGACAACATTCACTGACAACATTCACTCTCTGACAACATTCACTCACTGACAACATTCACTCTCTGACAACATTCACTCACTGACAACATTCACTCTCTGACAACATTCTCTCACTGACAACATTCACTGACAACATTCACTCTCTGACAACATTCATTCACTGACAACATTAACTGACAACATTCACTCACTGACAACATTCACTCTCTGACAACATTCACTCACTGACAACATTCACTGACAACATTCACTGACAACATTCACTCACTGACAACATTCACTGACAACATTCACTCTCTGACAACATTCACTGACAACATTCACTCACTGACAACATTCACTGACAACATTCACTCACTGACAACATTTACTCACTGACAACATTCACTGACAACATTCACTCACTGACAACATTCACTGACAACATTCACTCACTGACAACATTCACTGACAACATTCACTCACTGACAACATTCACTCACTGACAACATTCACTGACAACATTTACTCACTGACAACATTCACTGACAACATTCACTCACTGACAACATTCACTGACAACATTCACTCACTGACAACATTCACTGACAACATTCGCTCACTGACAACATTCACTGACAACATTCACTCTCTGACAACATTCACTCACTGACAACATTCACTGACAACATTCACTCACTGACAACATTCACTGACAACATTCACTCACTGACAACATTCACTCACTGACAACATTCACTGACAACATTCACTCACTGATAACATTCACTCACTGACAACATTCACTGACAACATTCACTCACTGACAACATTCACTGACAACATTCACTGACAACATTCACTCACTGACAACATTCACTCTCTGACAACATTCACTCACTGACAACATTCACTGACAACATTCACTGACAACATTCACTCACTGACAACATTCACTGACAACATTCATTCTCTGACAACATTCACTGACAACATTCACTCACTGACAACATTCACTGACAACATTCACTCACTGACAACATTTACTCACTGACAACATTCACTGACAACATTCACTCACTGACAACATTCACTCTCTGACAACATTCGCTCACTGACAACATTCACTGACAACATTCACTGACAACATTCACTCTCTGACAACATTCACTGACAACATTCACTCACTGACAACATTCACTGACAACATTCACTCACTGACAACATTTACTCACTGACAACATTCACTGACAACATTCACTCACTGACAACATTCACTGACAACATTCACTCACTGACAACATTCACTCACTGACAACATTCACTGACAACATTCACTCACTGACAACATTCACTGACAACATTCACTCACTGACAACATTCACTCTCAGACAACATTCGCTCACTGACAACATTCACTGACAACATTCACTGACAACATTCACTCACTGACAACATTCACTGACAACATTCACTCTCTGACAACATTCACTGACAACATTCACTCACTGACAACATTCACTGACAACATTCACTCACTGACAACATTTACTCACTGACAACATTCACTGACAACATTCACTCACAGACAACATTCACTGACAACATTCACTCACTGACAACATTCACTCACTGACAACATTCACTGACAACATTCACTCACTGACAACATTCACTGACAACATTCACTCACTGACAACATTCACTGACAACATTCACTCTCTGACAACATTCACTCACTGACAACATTCACTGACAACATTCACTCACTGACAACATTCACTGACAACATTCACTCACTGACAACATTCACTCACTGACAACATTCACTGACAACATTCACTCACTGACAACATTCACTGACAACATTCACTCACTGACAACATTCACTGACAACATTCACTCACTGACAACATTCACTGACAACATTCACTCACTGACAACATTCACTCTCTGACAACATTCGCTCACTGACAACATTCACTGACAACATTCACTGACAACATTCACTCACTGACAACATTCACTGACAACATTCACTCACTGACAACATTCACTGACAACATTCGCTCACTGACAACATTCACTCTCTGACAACATTCACTCACTGACAACATTCACTGACAACATTCACTCACTGACAACATTCACTGACAACATTCATTCACTGACAACATTCACTGACAACATTCACTCACTGACAACATTCACTCACTGACAACATTTACTGACAACATTCGCTCACTGACAACATTCACTGACAACATTCACTCACTGACAACATTCACTGACAACATTCACTCACTGACAACATTCACTGACAACATTCACTCACTGACAACATTCACTCTCTGACAACATTCACTCACTGACAACATTCACTGACAACATTCACTCACTGACAACATTCACTGACAACATTCACTCACTGACAACATTCACTCACTGACAACATTCACTGACAACATTCACTCACTGACAACATTCACTGACAACATTCACTCACTGACAACATTCACTGACAACATTTACTCACTGACAACATTCACTGACAACATTCACTCACTGACAACATTCACTCACTGACAACATTCACTGACAACATTCACTCTCTGACAACATTCACTCACTGACAACATTCACTCTCTGACAACATTCACTCACTGACAACATTCACTGACAACATTCACTCTCTGACAACATTCACTCACTGACAACATTCACTCTCTGACAACATTCACTCACTGACAACATTCACTCTCTGACAACATTCACTCACTGACAACATTCACTGACAACATTCACTCTCTGACAACATTCATTCACTGACAACATTAACTGACAACATTCACTCACTGACAACATTCACTCTCTGACAACATTCACTCACTGACAACATTCACTGACAACATTCACTGACAACATTCACTCACTGACAACATTCACTGACAACATTCACTCACTGACAACATTCACTGACAACATTCGCTCACTGACAACATTCACTCTCTGACAACATTCACTCACTGACAACATTCACTGACAACATTCACTCACTGACAACATTCACTGACAACATTCACTCACTGACAACATTCACTGACAACATTCACTCACTGACAACATTCACTCACTGACAACATTTACTGACAACATTCACTCACTGACAACATTCACTGACAACATTCACTCACTGACAACATTCACTGACAACATTCACTCACTGACAACATTCACTGACAACATTCACTCACTGACAACATTCACTCTCTGACAACATTCACTCACTGACAACATTCACTGACAACATTCACTCACTGACAACATTCACTGACAACATTCACTCACTGACAACATTCACTCACTGACAACATTCACTGACAACATTCACTCACTGACAACATTCACTGACAACATTCACTCACTGACAACATTCACTGACAACACTCACTCACTGACAACATTCACTGACAACATTCACTCTCTGACAACATTCACTGACAACATTCACTCACTGACAACATTCACTGACAACATTCACTCACTGACAACATTCACTCACTGACAACATTCACTGACAACATTCACTCACTGACAACATTCACTGACAACATTCACTCACTGACAACATTCACTCTCAGACAACATTCGCTCACTGACAACATTCACTGACAACATTCACTGACAACATTCACTCACTGACAACATTCACTGACAACATTCACTCTCTGACAACATTCACTGACAACATTCACTCACTGACAACATTCACTGACAACATTCACTCACTGACAACATTTACTCACTGACAACATTCACTGACAACATTCACTCACAGACAACATTCACTGACAACATTCACTCACTGACAACATTCACTCACTGACAACATTCACTGACAACATTCACTCACTGACAACATTCACTGACAACATTCACTCACTGACAACATTCACTGACAACATTCACTCTCTGACAACATTCACTCACTGACAACATTCACTGACAACATTCACTCACTGACAACATTCACTGACAACATTCACTCACTGACAACATTCACTCACTGACAACATTCACTGACAACATTCACTCACTGACAACATTCACTGACAACATTCACTCACTGACAACATTCACTGACAACATTCACTCACTGACAACATTCACTGACAACATTCACTCACTGACAACATTCACTCTCTGACAACATTCGCTCACTGACAACATTCACTGACAACATTCACTGACAACATTCACTCACTGACAACATTCACTGACAACATTCACTCACTGACAACATTCACTGACAACATTCGCTCACTGACAACATTCACTCTCTGACAACATTCACTCACTGACAACATTCACTGACAACATTCACTCACTGACAACATTCACTGACAACATTCATTCACTGACAACATTCACTGACAACATTCACTCACTGACAACATTCACTCACTGACAACATTTACTGACAACATTCGCTCACTGACAACATTCACTGACAACATTCACTCACTGACAACATTCACTGACAACATTCACTCACTGACAACATTCACTGACAACATTCACTCACTGACAACATTCACTCTCTGACAACATTCACTCACTGACAACATTCACTGACAACATTCACTCACTGACAACATTCACTGACAACATTCACTCACTGACAACATTCACTCACTGACAACATTCACTGACAACATTCACTCACTGACAACATTCACTGACAACATTCACTCACTGACAACATTCACTGACAACATTTACTCACTGACAACATTCACTGACAACATTCACTCACTGACAACATTCACTGACAACATTCACTCTCTGACAACATTCACTCACTGACAACATTCACTCTCTGACAACATTCACTCACTGACAACATTCACTGACAACATTCACTCTCTGACAACATTCACTCACTGACAACATTCACTCTCTGACAACATTCACTCACTGACAACATTCACTCTCTGACAACATTCACTCACTGACAACATTCACTGACAACATTCACTCTCTGACAACATTCATTCACTGACAACATTAACTGACAACATTCACTCACTGACAACATTCACTCTCTGACAACATTCACTCACTGACAACATTCACTGACAACATTCACTGACAACATTCACTCACTGACAACATTCACTGACAACATTCACTCACTGACAACATTCACTGACAACATTCGCTCACTGACAACATTCACTCTCTGACAACATTCACTCACTGACAACATTCACTGACAACATTCACTCACTGACAACATTCACTGACAACATTCACTCACTGACAACATTCACTGACAACATTCACTCACTGACAACATTCACTCACTGACAACATTTACTGACAACATTCACTCACTGACAACATTCACTGACAACATTCACTCACTGACAACATTCACTGACAACATTCACTCACTGACAACATTCACTGACAACATTCACTCACTGACAACATTCACTCTCTGACAACATTCACTCACTGACAACATTCACTGACAACATTCACTCACTGACAACATTCACTGACAACATTCACTCACTGACAACATTCACTCACTGACAACATTCACTGACAACATTCACTCACTGACAACATTCACTGACAACATTCACTCACTGACAACATTCACTGACAACATTTACTCACTGACAACATTCACTGACAACATTCACTCACTGACAACATTCACTCACTGACAACATTCACTGACAACATTCACTCTCTGACAACATTCACTCACTGACAACATTCACTCTCTGACAACATTCACTCACTGACAACATTCACTCTCTGACAACATTCACTCACTGACAACATTCACTGACAACATTCACTCTCTGACAACATTCATTCACTGACAACATTAACTGACAACATTCACTCACTGACAACATTCACTCTCTGACAACATTCACTCACTGACAACATTCACTGACAACATTCACTGACAACATTCACTCACTGACAACATTCACTGACAACATTCACTCTCTGACAACATTCACTGACAACATTCACTCACTGACAACATTCACTGACAACATTCACTCACTGACAACATTTACTCACTGACAACATTCACTGACAACATTCACTCACTGACAACATTCACTGACAACATTCACTCACTGACAACATTCACTGACAACATTCACTCACTGACAACATTCACTGACAACATTCACTCACTGACAACATTTACTCACTGACAACATTCACTGACAACATTCACTCACTGACAACATTCACTGACAACATTCACTCACTGACAACATTCACTCACTGACAACATTCACTGACAACATTTACTCACTGACAACATTCACTGACAACATTCACTCACTGACAACATTCACTGACAACATTCACTCACTGACAACATTCACTGACAACATTCGCTCACTGACAACATTCACTGACAACATTCACTCTCTGACAACATTCACTCACTGACAACATTCACTGACAACATTCACTCACTGACAACATTCACTGACAACATTCACTCACTGACAACATTCACTCACTGACAACATTCACTGACAACATTCACTCACTGACAACATTCACTGACAACATTCACTCACTGACAACATTCACTGACAACATTCACTCACTGACAACATTCACTGACAACATTCACTCACTGACAACATTCACTGACAACATTCACTCACTGACAACATTCACTGACAACATTCACTCACTGACAACATTCACTCTCTGACAACATTCGCTCACTGACAACATTCACTGACAACATTCACTGACAACATTCACTCACTGACAACATTCACTCTCTGACAACATTCACTGACAACATTCACTCTCTGACAACATTCACTGACAACATTCACTCACTGACAACATTCACTGACAACATTCACTCACTGACAACATTTACTCACTGACAACATTCACTGACAACATTCACTCACTGACAACATTCACTGACAACATTCACTCACTGACAACATTCACTCACTGACAACATTCACTCTCTGACAACATTCACTCACTGACAACATTCACTCTCTGACAACATTCACTCACTGACAACTTTCACTGACAACATTCACTCACTGACAACATTCACTGACAACATTCACTCACTGACAACATTCACTCACTGACCACATTCACTGACAACATTCACTCACTGACAACATTCACTGACAACATTCACTCACTGACAACATTCACTGACAACATTCACTCACTGACAACATTCACTCACTGACAACATTCACTGACAACATTCACTCACTGACAACATTCACTGACAACATTTACTCACTGACAACATTCACTGACAACATTCACTCACTGACAACATTCACTCACTGACAACATTCACTGACAACATTCACTCTCTGACAACATTCACTCACTGACAACATTCACTCTCTGACAACATTCACTCACTGACAACATTCACTGACAACATTCACTCTCTGACAACATTCACTCACTGACAACATTCACTCTCTGACAACATTCACTCACTGACAACATTCACTCTCTGACAACATTCACTCACTGACAACATTCACTGACAACATTCACTCTCTGACAACATTCATTCACTGACAACATTAACTGACAACATTCACTCACTGACAACATTCACTCTCTGACAACATTCACTCACTGACAACATTCACTGACAACATTCACTGACAACATTCACTCACTGACAACATTCACTGACAACATTCACTCTCTGACAACATTCACTGACAACATTCACTCACTGACAACATTCACTGACAACATTCACTCACTGACAACATTTACTCACTGACAACATTCACTGACAACATTCACTCACTGACAACATTCACTGACAACATTCACTCACTGACAACATTCACTGACAACATTCACTCACTGACAACATTCACTGACAACATTCACTCACTGACAACATTCACTCTCTGACAACATTCGCTCACTGACAACATTCACTGACAACATTCACTGACAACATTCACTCACTGACAACATTCACTGACAACATTCACTCTCTGACAACATTCACTGACAACATTCACTCTCTGACAACATTCACTGACAACATTCACTCACTGACAACATTCACTGACAACATTCACTCACTGACAACATTTACTCACTGACAACATTCACTGACAACATTCACTCACTGACAACATTCACTGACAACATTCACTCACTGACAACATTCACTCACTGACAACATTCACTCTCTGACAACATTCACTCACTGACAACATTCACTCTCTGACAACATTCACTCACTGACAACATTCACTGACAACATTCACTCACTGACAACATTCACTGACAACATTCACTCACTGACAACATTCACTCACTGACCACATTCACTGACAACATTCACTCACTGACAACATTCACTGACAACATTCACTCACTGACAACATTCACTGACAACATTCACTCACTGACAACATTCACTCACTGACAACATTCACTGACAACATTCACTCACTGACAACATTCACTGACAACATTTACTCACTGACAACATTCACTGACAACATTCACTCACTGACAACATTCACTCACTGACAACATTCACTGACAACATTCACTCTCTGACAACATTCACTCACTGACAACATTCACTCTCTGACAACATTCACTCACTGACAACATTCACTGACAACATTCACTCTCTGACAACATTCACTCACTGACAACATTCACTCTCTGACAACATTCACTCACTGACAACATTCACTCTCTGACAACATTCACTCACTGACAACATTCACTGACAACATTCACTCTCTGACAACATTCATTCACTGACAACATTAACTGACAACATTCACTCACTGACAACATTCACTCTCTGACAACATTCACTCACTGACAACATTCACTGACAACATTCACTCACTGACAACATTCACTGACAACATTCACTCTCTGACAACATTCACTGACAACATTCACTCACTGACAACATTCACTGACAACATTCACTCACTGACAACATTTACTCACTGACAACATTCACTGACAACATTCACTCACTGACAACATTCACTGACAACATTTACTCACTGACAACATTCACTGACAACATTCACTCACTGACAACATTCACTGACAACATTCACTCACTGACAACATTCACTGACAACATTCGCTCACTGACAACATTCACTGACAACATTCACTCTCTGACAACATTCACTCACTGACAACATTCACTGACAACATTCACTCACTGACAACATTCACTGACAACATTCACTCACTGACAACATTCACTCACTGACAACATTCACTGACAACATTCACTCACTGACAACATTCACTGACAACATTCACTCTCTGACAACATTCACTGACAACATTCACTCACTGACAACATTCACTGACAACATTCACTCACTGACAACATTTACTCACTGACAACATTCACTGACAACATTCACTCACTGACAACATTCACTGACAACATTCACTCACTGACAACATTCACTCACTGACAACATTCACTGACAACATTTACTCACTGACAACATTCACTGACAACATTCACTCACTGACAACATTCACTGACAACATTCACTCACTGACAACATTCACTGACAACATTCGCTCACTGACAACATTCACTGACAACATTCACTCTCTGACAACATTCACTCACTGACAACATTCACTGACAACATTCACTCACTGACAACATTCACTGACAACATTCACTCACTGACAACATTCACTCACTGACAACATTCACTGACAACATTCACTCACTGACAACATTCACTGACAACATTCACTCACTGACAACATTCACTGACAACATTCACTCACTGATAACATTCACTCACTGACAACATTCACTGACAACATTCACTCACTGACAACATTCACTGACAACATTCACTCACTGACAACATTCACTGACAACATTCACTCACTGACAACATTCACTCTCTGACAACATTCGCTCACTGACAACATTCACTGACAACATTCACTGACAACATTCACTCTCTGACAACATTCACTGACAACATTCACTCACTGACAACATTCACTGACAACATTCACTCACTGACAACATTAACTCACTGACAACATTCACTGACAACATTCACTCACTGACAACATTCACTCTCTGACAACATTCGCTCACTGACAACATTCACTGACAACATTCACTGACAACATTCACTCACTGACAACATTCACTGACAACATTCACTCTCTGACAACATTCACTGACAACATTCACTCTCTGACAACATTCACTGACAACATTCACTCACTGACAACATTCACTGACAACATTCACTCACTGACAACATTTACTCACTGACAACATTCACTGACAACATTCACTCACTGACAACATTCACTGACAACATTCACTCACTGACAACATTCACTCACTGACAACATTCACTCTCTGACAACATTCACTCACTGACAACATTCACTCTCTGACAACATTCACTCACTGACAACATTCACTGACAACATTCACTCACTGACAACATTCACTGACAACATTCACTCACTGACAACATTCACTCACTGACCACATTCACTGACAACATTCACTCACTGACAACATTCACTGACAACATTCACTCACTGACAACATTCACTGACAACATTCACTCACTGACAACATTCACTCACTGACAACATTCACTGACAACATTCACTCACTGACAACATTCACTGACAACATTTACTCACTGACAACATTCACTGACAACATTCACTCACTGACAACATTCACTCACTGACAACATTCACTGACAACATTCACTCTCTGACAACATTCACTCACTGACAACATTCACTCTCTGACAACATTCACTCACTGACAACATTCACTGACAACATTCACTCTCTGACAACATTCACTCACTGACAACATTCACTCTCTGACAACATTCACTCACTGACAACATTCACTCTCTGACAACATTCACTCACTGACAACATTCACTGACAACATTCACTCTCTGACAACATTCATTCACTGACAACATTAACTGACAACATTCACTCACTGACAACATTCACTCTCTGACAACATTCACTCACTGACAACATTCACTGACAACATTCACTGACAACATTCACTCACTGACAACATTCACTGACAACATTCACTCTCTGACAACATTCACTGACAACATTCACTCACTGACAACATTCACTGACAACATTCACTCACTGACAACATTTACTCACTGACAACATTCACTGACAACATTCACTCACTGACAACATTCACTGACAACATTCACTCACTGACAACATTCACTGACAACATTCACTCACTGACAACATTCACTCACTGACAACATTCACTGACAACATTTACTCACTGACAACATTCACTGACAACATTCACTCACTGACAACATTCACTGACAACATTCACTCACTGACAACATTCACTGACAACATTCGCTCACTGACAACATTCACTGACAACATTCACTCTCTGACAACATTCACTCACTGATAACATTCACTGACAACATTCACTCACTGACAACATTCACTGACAACATTCACTCACTGACAACATTCACTCACTGACAACATTCACTGACAACATTCACTCACTGATAACATTCACTCACTGACAACATTCACTGACAACATTCACTCACTGACAACATTCACTGACAACATTCACTGACAACATTCACTCACTGACAACATTCACTCTCTGACAACATTCACTCACTGACAACATTCACTGACAACATTCACTGACAACATTCACTCACTGACAACATTCACTGACAACATTCATTCTCTGACAACATTCACTGACAACATTCACTCACTGACAACATTCACTGACAACATTCACTCACTGACAACATTTACTCACTGACAACATTCACTGACAACATTCACTCACTGACAACATTCACTCTCTGACAACATTCGCTCACTGACAACATTCACTGACAACATTCACTGACAACATTCACTCTCTGACAACATTCACTGACAACATTCACTCACTGACAACATTCACTGACAACATTCACTCACTGACAACATTTACTCACTGACAACATTCACTGACAACATTCACTCACTGACAACATTCACTGACAACATTCACTCACTGACAACATTCACTCACTGACAACATTCACTGACAACATTCACTCACTGACAACATTCACTGACAACATTCACTCACTGACAACATTCACTCTCTGACAACATTCGCTCACTGACAACATTCACTGACAACATTCACTGACAACATTCACTCACTGACAACATTCACTGACAACATTCACTCTCTGACAACATTCACTGACAACATTCACTCACTGACAACATTCACTGACAACATTCACTCACTGACAACATTTACTCACTGACAACATTCACTGACAACATTCACTCACAGACAACATTCACTGACAACATTCACTCACTGACAACATTCACTCACTGACAACATTCACTGACAACATTCACTCACTGACAACATTCACTGACAACATTCACTCACTGACAACATTCACTGACAACATTCACTCTCTGACAACATTCACTCACTGACAACATTCACTGACAACATTCACTCACTGACAACATTCACTGACAACATTCACTCACTGACAACATTCACTCACTGACAACATTCACTGACAACATTCACTCACTGACAACATTCACTGACAACATTCACTCACTGACAACATTCACTGACAACATTCACTCACTGACAACATTCACTCTCTGACAACATTCGCTCACTGACAACATTCACTGACAACATTCACTGACAACATTCACTCACTGACAACATTCACTGACAACATTCACTCACTGACAACATTCACTGACAACATTCGCTCACTGACAACATTCACTCTCTGACAACATTCACTCACTGACAACATTCACTGACAACATTCACTCACTGACAACATTCACTGACAACATTCATTCACTGACAACATTCACTGACAACATTCACTCACTGACAACATTCACTCACTGACAACATTTACTGACAACATTCACTCACTGACAACATTCACTGACAACATTCACTCACTGACAACATTCACTGACAACATTCACTCACTGACAACATTCACTGACAACATTCACTCACTGACAACATTCACTCTCTGACAACATTCACTCACTGACAACATTCACTGACAACATTCACTCACTGACAACATTCACTGACAACATTCACTCACTGACAACATTCACTCACTGACAACATTCACTGACAACATTCACTCACTGACAACATTCACTGACAACATTCACTCACTGACAACATTCACTGACAACATTTACTCACTGACAACATTCACTGACAACATTCACTCACTGACAACATTCACTCACTGACAACATTCACTGACAACATTCACTCTCTGACAACATTCACTCACTGACAACATTCACTCTCTGACAACATTCACTCACTGACAACATTCACTGACAACATTCACTCTCTGACAACATTCACTCACTGACAACATTCACTCTCTGACAACATTCACTCACTGACAACATTCACTCTCTGACAACATTCACTCACTGACAACATTCACTGACAACATTCACTCTCTGACAACATTCATTCACTGACAACATTAACTGACAACATTCACTCACTGACAACATTCACTCTCTGACAACATTCACTCACTGACAACATTCACTGACAACATTCACTGACAACATTCACTCACTGACAACATTCACTGACAACATTCACTCACTGACAACATTCACTGACAACATTCGCTCACTGACAACATTCACTCTCTGACAACATTCACTCACTGACAACATTCACTGACAACATTCACTCACTGACAACATTCACTGACAACATTCACTCACTGACAACATTCACTGACAACATTCACTCACTGACAACATTCACTCACTGACAACATTTACTGACAACATTCACTCACTGACAACATTCACTGACAACATTCACTCACTGACAACATTCACTGACAACATTCACTCACTGACAACATTCACTGACAACATTCACTCACTGACAACATTCACTCTCTGACAACATTCACTCACTGACAACATTCACTGACAACATTCACTCACTGACAACATTCACTGACAACATTCACTCACTGACAACATTCACTCACTGACAACATTCACTGACAACATTCACTCACTGACAACATTCACTGACAACATTCACTCACTGACAACATTCACTGACAACATTTACTCACTGACAACATTCACTGACAACATTCACTCACTGACAACATTCACTCACTGACAACATTCACTGACAACATTCACTCTCTGACAACATTCACTCACTGACAACATTCACTCTCTGACAACATTCACTCACTGACAACATTCACTCTCTGACAACATTCACTCACTGACAACATTCACTGACAACATTCACTCTCTGACAACATTCATTCACTGACAACATTAACTGACAACATTCACTCACTGACAACATTCACTCTCTGACAACATTCACTCACTGACAACATTCACTGACAACATTCACTGACAACATTCACTCACTGACAACATTCACTGACAACATTCACTCTCTGACAACATTCACTGACAACATTCACTCACTGACAACATTCACTGACAACATTCACTCACTGACAACATTTACTCACTGACAACATTCACTGACAACATTCACTCACTGACAACATTCACTGACAACATTCACTCACTGACAACATTCACTGACAACATTCACTCACTGACAACATTCACTGACAACATTCACTCACTGACAACATTTACTCACTGACAACATTCACTGACAACATTCACTCACTGACAACATTCACTGACAACATTCACTCACTGACAACATTCACTGACAACATTCACTCACTGACAACATTCACTCACTGACAACATTCACTGACAACATTTACTCACTGACAACATTCACTGACAACATTCACTCACTGACAACATTCACTGACAACATTCACTCACTGACAACATTCACTGACAACATTCGCTCACTGACAACATTCACTGACAACATTCACTCTCTGACAACATTCACTCACTGACAACATTCACTGACAACATTCACTCACTGACAACATTCACTGACAACATTCACTCACTGACAACATTCACTCACTGACAACATTCACTGACAACATTCACTCACTGACAACATTCACTGACAACATTCACTCACTGACAACATTCACTGACAACATTCACTCACTGACAACATTCACTGACAACATTCACTCACTGACAACATTCACTGACAACATTCACTCACTGACAACATTCACTGACAACATTCACTCACTGACAACATTCACTGACAACATTCACTCACTGACAACATTCACTCTCTGACAACATTCGCTCACTGACAACATTCACTGACAACATTCACTGACAACATTCACTCACTGACAACATTCACTGACAACATTCACTCTCTGACAACATTCACTGACAACATTCACTCTCTGACAACATTCACTGACAACATTCACTCACTGACAACATTCACTGACAACATTCACTCACTGACAACATTTACTCACTGACAACATTCACTGACAACATTCACTCACTGACAACATTCACTGACAACATTCACTCACTGACAACATTCACTCACTGACAACATTCACTCTCTGACAACATTCACTCACTGACAACATTCACTCTCTGACAACATTCACTCACTGACAACATTCACTGACAACATTCACTCACTGACAACATTCACTGACAACATTCACTCACTGACAACATTCACTCACTGACCACATTCACTGACAACATTCACTCACTGACAACATTCACTGACAACATTCACTCACTGACAACATTCACTGACAACATTCACTCACTGACAACATTCACTCACTGACAACATTCACTGACAACATTCACTCACTGACAACATTCACTGACAACATTTACTCACTGACAACATTCACTGACAACATTCACTCACTGACAACATTCACTCACTGACAACATTCACTGACAACATTCACTCTCTGACAACATTCACTCACTGACAACATTCACTCTCTGACAACATTCACTCACTGACAACATTCACTGACAACATTCACTCTCTGACAACATTCACTCACTGACAACATTCACTCTCTGACAACATTCACTCACTGACAACATTCACTCTCTGACAACATTCACTCACTGACAACATTCACTGACAACATTCACTCTCTGACAACATTCATTCACTGACAACATTAACTGACAACATTCACTCACTGACAACATTCACTCTCTGACAACATTCACTCACTGACAACATTCACTGACAACATTCACTGACAACATTCACTCACTGACAACATTCACTGACAACATTCACTCTCTGACAACATTCACTGACAACATTCACTCACTGACAACATTCACTGACAACATTCACTCACTGACAACATTTACTCACTGACAACATTCACTGACAACATTCACTCACTGACAACATTCACTGACAACATTCACTCACTGACAACATTCACTGACAACATTCACTCACTGACAACATTCACTGACAACATTCACTCACTGACAACATTCACTCTCTGACAACATTCGCTCACTGACAACATTCACTGACAACATTCACTGACAACATTCACTCACTGACAACATTCACTGACAACATTCACTCTCTGACAACATTCACTGACAACATTCACTCTCTGACAACATTCACTGACAACATTCACTCACTGACAACATTCACTGACAACATTCACTCACTGACAACATTTACTCACTGACAACATTCACTGACAACATTCACTCACTGACAACATTCACTGACAACATTCACTCACTGACAACATTCACTCACTGACAACATTCACTCTCTGACAACATTCACTCACTGACAACATTCACTCTCTGACAACATTCACTCACTGACAACATTCACTGACAACATTCACTCACTGACAACATTCACTGACAACATTCACTCACTGACAACATTCACTCACTGACCACATTCACTGACAACATTCACTCACTGACAACATTCACTGACAACATTCACTCACTGACAACATTCACTGACAACATTCACTCACTGACAACATTCACTCACTGACAACATTCACTGACAACATTCACTCACTGACAACATTCACTGACAACATTTACTCACTGACAACATTCACTGACAACATTCACTCACTGACAACATTCACTCACTGACAACATTCACTGACAACATTCACTCTCTGACAACATTCACTCACTGACAACATTCACTCTCTGACAACATTCACTCACTGACAACATTCACTGACAACATTCACTCTCTGACAACATTCACTCACTGACAACATTCACTCTCTGACAACATTCACTCACTGACAACATTCACTCTCTGACAACATTCACTCACTGACAACATTCACTGACAACATTCACTCTCTGACAACATTCATTCACTGACAACATTAACTGACAACATTCACTCACTGACAACATTCACTCTCTGACAACATTCACTCACTGACAACATTCACTGACAACATTCACTCACTGACAACATTCACTGACAACATTCACTCTCTGACAACATTCACTGACAACATTCACTCACTGACAACATTCACTGACAACATTCACTCACTGACAACATTTACTCACTGACAACATTCACTGACAACATTCACTCACTGACAACATTCACTGACAACATTCACTCACTGACAACATTCACTGACAACATTCACTCACTGACAACATTCACTCACTGACAACATTCACTGACAACATTTACTCACTGACAACATTCACTGACAACATTCACTCACTGACAACATTCACTGACAACATTCACTCACTGACAACATTCACTGACAACATTCGCTCACTGACAACATTCACTGACAACATTCACTCTCTGACAACATTCACTCACTGACAACATTCACTGACAACATTCACTCACTGACAACATTCACTGACAACATTCACTCACTGACAACATTCACTCACTGACAACATTCACTGACAACATTCACTCACTGACAACATTCACTGACAACATTCACTCACTGACAACATTCACTGACAACATTCACTCACTGATAACATTCACTCACTGACAACATTCACTGACAACATTCACTCACTGACAACATTCACTGACAACATTCACTCACTGACAACATTCACTGACAACATTCACTCACTGACCACATTCACTCTCTGACAACATTCGCTCACTGACAACATTCACTGACAACATTCACTGACAACATTCACTCTCTGACAACATTCACTGACAACATTCACTCACTGACAACATTCACTGACAACATTCACTCACTGACAACATTAACTCACTGACAACATTCACTGACAACATTCACTCACTGACAACATTCACTGACAACATTCACTCACTGACAACATTCACTCACTGACAACATTCACTCTCTGACAACATTCACTCACTGACAACATTCACTCTCTGACAACATTCACTCACTGACAACATTCACTGACAACATTCACTCACTGACAACATTCACTGACAACATTCACTCACTGACAACATTCACTCACTGACAACATTCACTGACAACATTCACTCACTGACAACATTCACTGACAACATTCACTCACTGACAACATTCACTGACAACATTCACTCACTGACAACATTCACTCACTGACAACATTCACTGACAACATTCACTCACTGACAACATTCACTGACAACATTCACTCACTGACAACATTCACTGACAACATTTACTCACTGACAACATTCACTGACAACATTCACTCACTGACAACATTCACTCACTGACAACATTCACTGACAACATTCACTCTCTGACAACATTCACTCACTGACAACATTCACTCTCTGACAACATTCACTCACTGACAACATTCACTGACAACATTCACTCTCTGACAACATTCACTCACTGACAACATTCACTCTCTGACAACATTCACTCACTGACAACATTCACTCTCTGACAACATTCACTCACTGACAACATTCACTGACAACATTCACTCTCTGACAACATTCATTCACTGACAACATTAACTGACAACATTCACTCACTGACAACATTCACTCTCTGACAACATTCACTCACTGACAACATTCACTGACAACATTCACTGACAACATTCACTCACTGACAACATTCACTGACAACATTCACTCTCTGACAACATTCACTGACAACATTCACTCACTGACAACATTCACTGACAACATTCACTCACTGACAACATTTACTCACTGACAACATTCACTGACAACATTCACTCACTGACAACATTCACTGACAACATTCACTCACTGACAACATTCACTCACTGACAACATTCACTGACAACATTTACTCACTGACAACATTCACTGACAACATTCACTCACTGACAACATTCACTGACAACATTCACTCACTGACAACATTCACTGACAACATTCGCTCACTGACAACATTCACTGACAACATTCACTCTCTGACAACATTCACTCACTGACAACATTCACTGACAACATTCACTCACTGACAACATTCACTGACAACATTCACTCACTGACAACATTCACTCACTGACAACATTCACTGACAACATTCACTCACTGACAACATTCACTGACAACATTCACTGACAACATTCACTCACTGACAACATTCACTGACAACATTCACTCACTGATAACATTCACTCACTGACAACATTCACTGACAACATTCACTCACTGACAACATTCACTGACAACATTCACTCACTGACAACATTCACTGACAACATTCACTCACTGACAACATTCACTCTCTGACAACATTCACTGACAACATTCACTCACTGACAACATTCACTCACTGACAACATTCACTCTCTGACAACATTCACTCACTGACAACATTCACTCTCTGACAACATTCACTCACTGACAACATTCACTGACAACATTCACTCACTGACAACATTCACTGACAACATTCACTCACTGACAACATTCACTCACTGACCACATTCACTGACAACATTCACTCACTGACAACATTCACTGACAACATTCACTCACTGACAACATTCACTGACAACATTCACTCACTGACAACATTCACTCACTGACAACATTCACTGACAACATTCACTCACTGACAACATTCACTGACAACATTTACTCACTGACAACATTCACTGACAACATTCACTCACTGACAACATTCACTCACTGACAACATTCACTGACAACATTCACTCTCTGACAACATTCACTCACTGACAACATTCACTCTCTGACAACATTCACTCACTGACAACATTCACTGACAACATTCACTCTCTGACAACATTCACTCACTGACAACATTCACTCTCTGACAACATTCACTCACTGACAACATTCACTCTCTGACAACATTCACTCACTGACAACATTCACTGACAACATTCACTCTCTGACAACATTCATTCACTGACAACATTTACTGACAACATTCACTCACTGACAACATTCACTGACAACATTCACTCACTGACAACATTTACTCACTGACAACATTCACTGACAACATTCACTCACTGACAACATTCACTGACAACATTCACTCACTGACAACATTCACTCACTGACAACATTCACTGACAACATTTACTCACTGACAACATTCACTGACAACATTCACTCACTGACAACATTCACTGACAACATTCACTCACTGACAACATTCACTGACAACATTCGCTCACTGACAACATTCACTGACAACATTCACTCTCTGACAACATTCACTCACTGACAACATTCACTGACAACATTCACTCACTGACAACATTCACTGACAACATTCACTCACTGACAACATTCACTCACTGACAACATTCACTGACAACATTCACTCACTGACAACATTCACTGACAACATTCACTCACTGACAACATTCACTGACAACATTCACTCACTGACAACATTCACTGACAACATTCACTCACTGACAACATTCACTGACAACATTCACTCACTGACAACATTCACTGACAACATTCACTCACTGACAACATTCACTCTCTGACAACATTCGCTCACTGACAACATTCACTGACAACATTCACTGACAACATTCACTCACTGACAACATTCACTGACAACATTCACTCTCTGACAACATTCACTGACAACATTCACTCTCTGACAACATTCACTGACAACATTCACTCACTGACAACATTCACTGACAACATTCACTCACTGACAACATTTACTCACTGACAACATTCACTGACAACATTCACTCACTGACAACATTCACTGACAACATTCACTCACTGACAACATTCACTCACTGACAACATTCACTCTCTGACAACATTCACTCACTGACAACATTCACTCTCTGACAACATTCACTCACTGACAACTTTCACTGACAACATTCACTCACTGACAACATTCACTGACAACATTCACTCACTGACAACATTCACTCACTGACCACATTCACTGACAACATTCACTCACTGACAACATTCACTGACAACATTCACTCACTGACAACATTCACTGACAACATTCACTCACTGACAACATTCACTCACTGACAACATTCACTGACAACATTCACTCACTGACAACATTCACTGACAACATTTACTCACTGACAACATTCACTGACAACATTCACTCACTGACAACATTCACTCACTGACAACATTCACTGACAACATTCACTCTCTGACAACATTCACTCACTGACAACATTCACTCTCTGACAACATTCACTCACTGACAACATTCACTGACAACATTCACTCTCTGACAACATTCACTCACTGACAACATTCACTCTCTGACAACATTCACTCACTGACAACATTCACTCTCTGACAACATTCACTCACTGACAACATTCACTGACAACATTCACTCTCTGACAACATTCATTCACTGACAACATTAACTGACAACATTCACTCACTGACAACATTCACTCTCTGACAACATTCACTCACTGACAACATTCACTGACAACATTCACTGACAACATTCACTCACTGACAACATTCACTGACAACATTCACTCTCTGACAACATTCACTGACAACATTCACTCACTGACAACATTCACTGACAACATTCACTCACTGACAACATTTACTCACTGACAACATTCACTGACAACATTCACTCACTGACAACATTCACTGACAACATTCACTCACTGACAACATTCACTGACAACATTCACTCACTGACAACATTCACTGACAACATTCACTCACTGACAACATTCACTCTCTGACAACATTCGCTCACTGACAACATTCACTGACAACATTCACTGACAACATTCACTCACTGACAACATTCACTGACAACATTCACTCTCTGACAACATTCACTGACAACATTCACTCTCTGACAACATTCACTGACAACATTCACTCACTGACAACATTCACTGACAACATTCACTCACTGACAACATTTACTCACTGACAACATTCACTGACAACATTCACTCACTGACAACATTCACTGACAACATTCACTCACTGACAACATTCACTCACTGACAACATTCACTCTCTGACAACATTCACTCACTGACAACATTCACTCTCTGACAACATTCACTCACTGACAACATTCACTGACAACATTCACTCACTGACAACATTCACTGACAACATTCACTCACTGACAACATTCACTCACTGACCACATTCACTGACAACATTCACTCACTGACAACATTCACTGACAACATTCACTCACTGACAACATTCACTGACAACATTCACTCACTGACAACATTCACTCACTGACAACATTCACTGACAACATTCACTCACTGACAACATTCACTGACAACATTTACTCACTGACAACATTCACTGACAACATTCACTCACTGACAACATTCACTCACTGACAACATTCACTGACAACATTCACTCTCTGACAACATTCACTCACTGACAACATTCACTCTCTGACAACATTCACTCACTGACAACATTCACTGACAACATTCACTCTCTGACAACATTCACTCACTGACAACATTCACTCTCTGACAACATTCACTCACTGACAACATTCACTCTCTGACAACATTCACTCACTGACAACATTCACTGACAACATTCACTCTCTGACAACATTCATTCACTGACAACATTAACTGACAACATTCACTCACTGACAACATTCACTCTCTGACAACATTCACTCACTGACAACATTCACTGACAACATTCACTCACTGACAACATTCACTGACAACATTCACTCTCTGACAACATTCACTGACAACATTCACTCACTGACAACATTCACTGACAACATTCACTCACTGACAACATTTACTCACTGACAACATTCACTGACAACATTCACTCACTGACAACATTCACTGACAACATTCACTCACTGACAACATTCACTGACAACATTCACTCACTGACAACATTCACTCACTGACAACATTCACTGACAACATTTACTCACTGACAACATTCACTGACAACATTCACTCACTGACAACATTCACTGACAACATTCACTCACTGACAACATTCACTGACAACATTCGCTCACTGACAACATTCACTGACAACATTCACTCTCTGACAACATTCACTCACTGACAACATTCACTGACAACATTCACTCACTGACAACATTCACTGACAACATTCACTCACTGACAACATTCACTCACTGACAACATTCACTGACAACATTCACTCACTGACAACATTCACTGACAACATTCACTCACTGACAACATTCACTGACAACATTCACTCACTGATAACATTCACTCACTGACAACATTCACTGACAACATTCACTCACTGACAACATTCACTGACAACATTCACTCACTGACAACATTCACTGACAACATTCACTCACTGACAACATTCACTCTCTGACAACATTCGCTCACTGACAACATTCACTGACAACATTCACTGACAACATTCACTCTCTGACAACATTCACTGACAACATTCACTCACTGACAACATTCACTGACAACATTCACTCACTGACAACATTAACTCACTGACAACATTCACTGACAACATTCACTCACTGACAACATTCACTCTCTGACAACATTCGCTCACTGACAACATTCACTGACAACATTCACTGACAACATTCACTCACTGACAACATTCACTGACAACATTCACTCTCTGACAACATTCACTGACAACATTCACTCTCTGACAACATTCACTGACAACATTCACTCACTGACAACATTCACTGACAACATTCACTCACTGACAACATTTACTCACTGACAACATTCACTGACAACATTCACTCACTGACAACATTCACTGACAACATTCACTCACTGACAACATTCACTCACTGACAACATTCACTCTCTGACAACATTCACTCACTGACAACATTCACTCTCTGACAACATTCACTCACTGACAACATTCACTGACAACATTCACTCACTGACAACATTCACTGACAACATTCACTCACTGACAACATTCACTCACTGACCACATTCACTGACAACATTCACTCACTGACAACATTCACTGACAACATTCACTCACTGACAACATTCACTGACAACATTCACTCACTGACAACATTCACTCACTGACAACATTCACTGACAACATTCACTCACTGACAACATTCACTGACAACATTTACTCACTGACAACATTCACTGACAACATTCACTCACTGACAACATTCACTCACTGACAACATTCACTGACAACATTCACTCTCTGACAACATTCACTCACTGACAACATTCACTCTCTGACAACATTCACTCACTGACAACATTCACTGACAACATTCACTCTCTGACAACATTCACTCACTGACAACATTCACTCTCTGACAACATTCACTCACTGACAACATTCACTCTCTGACAACATTCACTCACTGACAACATTCACTGACAACATTCACTCTCTGACAACATTCATTCACTGACAACATTAACTGACAACATTCACTCACTGACAACATTCACTCTCTGACAACATTCACTCACTGACAACATTCACTGACAACATTCACTGACAACATTCACTCACTGACAACATTCACTGACAACATTCACTCTCTGACAACATTCACTGACAACATTCACTCACTGACAACATTCACTGACAACATTCACTCACTGACAACATTTACTCACTGACAACATTCACTGACAACATTCACTCACTGACAACATTCACTGACAACATTCACTCACTGACAACATTCACTGACAACATTCACTCACTGACAACATTCACTCACTGACAACATTCACTGACAACATTTACTCACTGACAACATTCACTGACAACATTCACTCACTGACAACATTCACTGACAACATTCACTCACTGACAACATTCACTGACAACATTCGCTCACTGACAACATTCACTGACAACATTCACTCTCTGACAACATTCACTCACTGATAACATTCACTGACAACATTCACTCACTGACAACATTCACTGACAACATTCACTCACTGACAACATTCACTCACTGACAACATTCACTGACAACATTCACTCACTGATAACATTCACTCACTGACAACATTCACTGACAACATTCACTCACTGACAACATTCACTGACAACATTCACTGACAACATTCACTCACTGACAACATTCACTCTCTGACAACATTCACTCACTGACAACATTCACTGACAACATTCACTGACAACATTCACTCACTGACAACATTCACTGACAACATTCATTCTCTGACAACATTCACTGACAACATTCACTCACTGACAACATTCACTGACAACATTCACTCACTGACAACATTTACTCACTGACAACATTCACTGACAACATTCACTCACTGACAACATTCACTCTCTGACAACATTCGCTCACTGACAACATTCACTGACAACATTCACTGACAACATTCACTCTCTGACAACATTCACTGACAACATTCACTCACTGACAACATTCACTGACAACATTCACTCACTGACAACATTTACTCACTGACAACATTCACTGACAACATTCACTCACTGACAACATTCACTGACAACATTCACTCACTGACAACATTCACTCACTGACAACATTCACTGACAACATTCACTCACTGACAACATTCACTGACAACATTCACTCACTGACAACATTCACTCTCTGACAACATTCGCTCACTGACAACATTCACTGACAACATTCACTGACAACATTCACTCACTGACAACATTCACTGACAACATTCACTCTCTGACAACATTCACTGACAACATTCACTCACTGACAACATTCACTGACAACATTCACTCACTGACAACATTTACTCACTGACAACATTCACTGACAACATTCACTCACAGACAACATTCACTGACAACATTCACTCACTGACAACATTCACTCACTGACAACATTCACTGACAACATTCACTCACTGACAACATTCACTGACAACATTCACTCACTGACAACATTCACTGACAACATTCACTCTCTGACAACATTCACTCACTGACAACATTCACTGACAACATTCACTCACTGACAACATTCACTGACAACATTCACTCACTGACAACATTCACTCACTGACAACATTCACTGACAACATTCACTCACTGACAACATTCACTGACAACATTCACTCACTGACAACATTCACTGACAACATTCACTCACTGACAACATTCACTCTCTGACAACATTCGCTCACTGACAACATTCACTGACAACATTCACTGACAACATTCACTCACTGACAACATTCACTGACAACATTCACTCACTGACAACATTCACTGACAACATTCGCTCACTGACAACATTCACTCTCTGACAACATTCACTCACTGACAACATTCACTGACAACATTCACTCACTGACAACATTCACTGACAACATTCATTCACTGACAACATTCACTGACAACATTCACTCACTGACAACATTCACTCACTGACAACATTTACTGACAACATTCACTCACTGACAACATTCACTGACAACATTCACTCACTGACAACATTCACTGACAACATTCACTCACTGACAACATTCACTGACAACATTCACTCACTGACAACATTCACTCTCTGACAACATTCACTCACTGACAACATTCACTGACAACATTCACTCACTGACAACATTCACTGACAACATTCACTCACTGACAACATTCACTCACTGACAACATTCACTGACAACATTCACTCACTGACAACATTCACTGACAACATTCACTCACTGACAACATTCACTGACAACATTTACTCACTGACAACATTCACTGACAACATTCACTCACTGACAACATTCACTCACTGACAACATTCACTGACAACATTCACTCTCTGACAACATTCACTCACTGACAACATTCACTCTCTGACAACATTCACTCACTGACAACATTCACTGACAACATTCACTCTCTGACAACATTCACTCACTGACAACATTCACTCTCTGACAACATTCACTCACTGACAACATTCACTCTCTGACAACATTCACTCACTGACAACATTCACTGACAACATTCACTCTCTGACAACATTCATTCACTGACAACATTAACTGACAACATTCACTCACTGACAACATTCACTCTCTGACAACATTCACTCACTGACAACATTCACTGACAACATTCACTGACAACATTCACTCACTGACAACATTCACTGACAACATTCACTCACTGACAACATTCACTGACAACATTCGCTCACTGACAACATTCACTCTCTGACAACATTCACTCACTGACAACATTCACTGACAACATTCACTCACTGACAACATTCACTGACAACATTCACTCACTGACAACATTCACTCACTGACAACATTTACTGACAACATTCACTCACTGACAACATTCACTGACAACATTCACTCACTGACAACATTCACTGACAACATTCACTCACTGACAACATTCACTGACAACATTCACTCACTGACAACATTCACTCTCTGACAACATTCACTCACTGACAACATTCACTGACAACATTCACTCACTGACAACATTCACTGACAACATTCACTCACTGACAACATTCACTCACTGACAACATTCACTGACAACATTCACTCACTGACAACATTCACTGACAACATTCACTCACTGACAACATTCACTGACAACATTTACTCACTGACAACATTCACTGACAACATTCACTCACTGACAACATTCACTCACTGACAACATTCACTGACAACATTCACTCTCTGACAACATTCACTCACTGACAACATTCACTCTCTGACAACATTCACTCACTGACAACATTCACTCTCTGACAACATTCACTCACTGACAACATTCACTGACAACATTCACTCTCTGACAACATTCATTCACTGACAACATTAACTGACAACATTCACTCACTGACAACATTCACTCTCTGACAACATTCACTCACTGACAACATTCACTGACAACATTCACTGACAACATTCACTCACTGACAACATTCACTGACAACATTCACTCTCTGACAACATTCACTGACAACATTCACTCACTGACAACATTCACTGACAACATTCACTCACTGACAACATTTACTCACTGACAACATTCACTGACAACATTCACTGACAACATTCACTCACTGACAACATTCACTGACAACATTCACTCACTGACAACATTCACTGACAACATTCACTCACTGACAACATTTACTCACTGACAACATTCACTGACAACATTCACTCACTGACAACATTCACTGACAACATTCACTCACTGACAACATTCACTGACAACATTCACTCACTGACAACATTCACTCACTGACAACATTCACTGACAACATTTACTCACTGACAACATTCACTGACAACATTCACTCACTGACAACATTCACTGACAACATTCACTCACTGACAACATTCACTGACAACATTCGCTCACTGACAACATTCACTGACAACATTCACTCTCTGACAACATTCACTCACTGACAACATTCACTGACAACATTCACTCACTGACAACATTCACTGACAACATTCACTCACTGACAACATTCACTCACTGACAACATTCACTGACAACATTCACTCACTGACAACATTCACTGACAACATTCACTCACTGACAACATTCACTGACAACATTCACTCACTGACAACATTCACTGACAACATTCACTCACTGACAACATTCACTGACAACATTCACTCACTGACAACATTCACTGACAACATTCACTCACTGACAACATTCACTGACAACATTCACTCACTGACAACATTCACTCTCTGACAACATTCGCTCACTGACAACATTCACTGACAACATTCACTGACAACATTCACTCACTGACAACATTCACTGACAACATTCACTCTCTGACAACATTCACTGACAACATTCACTCTCTGACAACATTCACTGACAACATTCACTCACTGACAACATTCACTGACAACATTCACTCACTGACAACATTTACTCACTGACAACATTCACTGACAACATTCACTCACTGACAACATTCACTGACAACATTCACTCACTGACAACATTCACTCACTGACAACATTCACTCTCTGACAACATTCACTCACTGACAACATTCACTCTCTGACAACATTCACTCACTGACAACATTCACTGACAACATTCACTCACTGACAACATTCACTGACAACATTCACTCACTGACAACATTCACTCACTGACCACATTCACTGACAACATTCACTCACTGACAACATTCACTGACAACATTCACTCACTGACAACATTCACTGACAACATTCACTCACTGACAACATTCACTCACTGACAACATTCACTGACAACATTCACTCACTGACAACATTCACTGACAACATTTACTCACTGACAACATTCACTGACAACATTCACTCACTGACAACATTCACTCACTGACAACATTCACTGACAACATTCACTCTCTGACAACATTCACTCACTGACAACATTCACTCTCTGACAACATTCACTCACTGACAACATTCACTGACAACATTCACTCTCTGACAACATTCACTCACTGACAACATTCACTCTCTGACAACATTCACTCACTGACAACATTCACTCTCTGACAACATTCACTCACTGACAACATTCACTGACAACATTCACTCTCTGACAACATTCATTCACTGACAACATTAACTGACAACATTCACTCACTGACAACATTCACTCTCTGACAACATTCACTCACTGACAACATTCACTGACAACATTCACTGACAACATTCACTCACTGACAACATTCACTGACAACATTCACTCTCTGACAACATTCACTGACAACATTCACTCACTGACAACATTCACTGACAACATTCACTCACTGACAACATTTACTCACTGACAACATTCACTGACAACATTCACTCACTGACAACATTCACTGACAACATTCACTCACTGACAACATTCACTGACAACATTCACTCACTGACAACATTCACTGACAACATTCACTCACTGACAACATTCACTCTCTGACAACATTCGCTCACTGACAACATTCACTGACAACATTCACTGACAACATTCACTCACTGACAACATTCACTGACAACATTCACTCTCTGACAACATTCACTGACAACATTCACTCTCTGACAACATTCACTGACAACATTCACTCACTGACAACATTCACTGACAACATTCACTCACTGACAACATTTACTCACTGACAACATTCACTGACAACATTCACTCACTGACAACATTCACTGACAACATTCACTCACTGACAACATTCACTCACTGACAACATTCACTCTCTGACAACATTCACTCACTGACAACATTCACTCTCTGACAACATTCACTCACTGACAACATTCACTGACAACATTCACTCACTGACAACATTCACTGACAACATTCACTCACTGACAACATTCACTCACTGACCACATTCACTGACAACATTCACTCACTGACAACATTCACTGACAACATTCACTCACTGACAACATTCACTGACAACATTCACTCACTGACAACATTCACTCACTGACAACATTCACTGACAACATTCACTCACTGACAACATTCACTGACAACATTTACTCACTGACAACATTCACTGACAACATTCACTCACTGACAACATTCACTCACTGACAACATTCACTGACAACATTCACTCTCTGACAACATTCACTCACTGACAACATTCACTCTCTGACAACATTCACTCACTGACAACATTCACTGACAACATTCACTCTCTGACAACATTCACTCACTGACAACATTCACTCTCTGACAACATTCACTCACTGACAACATTCACTCTCTGACAACATTCACTCACTGACAACATTCACTGACAACATTCACTCTCTGACAACATTCATTCACTGACAACATTAACTGACAACATTCACTCACTGACAACATTCACTCTCTGACAACATTCACTCACTGACAACATTCACTGACAACATTCACTCACTGACAACATTCACTGACAACATTCACTCTCTGACAACATTCACTGACAACATTCACTCACTGACAACATTCACTGACAACATTCACTCACTGACAACATTTACTCACTGACAACATTCACTGACAACATTCACTCACTGACAACATTCACTGACAACATTCACTCACTGACAACATTCACTGACAACATTCACTCACTGACAACATTCACTCACTGACAACATTCACTGACAACATTTACTCACTGACAACATTCACTGACAACATTCACTCACTGACAACATTCACTGACAACATTCACTCACTGACAACATTCACTGACAACATTCGCTCACTGACAACATTCACTGACAACATTCACTCTCTGACAACATTCACTCACTGACAACATTCACTGACAACATTCACTCACTGACAACATTCACTGACAACATTCACTCACTGACAACATTCACTCACTGACAACATTCACTGACAACATTCACTCACTGACAACATTCACTGACAACATTCACTCACTGACAACATTCACTGACAACATTCACTCACTGATAACATTCACTCACTGACAACATTCACTGACAACATTCACTCACTGACAACATTCACTGACAACATTCACTCACTGACAACATTCACTGACAACATTCACTCACTGACCACATTCACTCTCTGACAACATTCGCTCACTGACAACATTCACTGACAACATTCACTGACAACATTCACTCTCTGACAACATTCACTGACAACATTCACTCACTGACAACATTCACTGACAACATTCACTCACTGACAACATTAACTCACTGACAACATTCACTGACAACATTCACTCACTGACAACATTCACTGACAACATTCACTCACTGACAACATTCACTCACTGACAACATTCACTCTCTGACAACATTCACTCACTGACAACATTCACTCTCTGACAACATTCACTCACTGACAACATTCACTGACAACATTCACTCACTGACAACATTCACTGACAACATTCACTCACTGACAACATTCACTCACTGACAACATTCACTGACAACATTCACTCACTGACAACATTCACTGACAACATTCACTCACTGACAACATTCACTGACAACATTCACTCACTGACAACATTCACTCACTGACAACATTCACTGACAACATTCACTCACTGACAACATTCACTGACAACATTCACTCACTGACAACATTCACTGACAACATTTACTCACTGACAACATTCACTGACAACATTCACTCACTGACAACATTCACTCACTGACAACATTCACTGACAACATTCACTCTCTGACAACATTCACTCACTGACAACATTCACTCTCTGACAACATTCACTCACTGACAACATTCACTGACAACATTCACTCTCTGACAACATTCACTCACTGACAACATTCACTCTCTGACAACATTCACTCACTGACAACATTCACTCTCTGACAACATTCACTCACTGACAACATTCACTGACAACATTCACTCTCTGACAACATTCATTCACTGACAACATTAACTGACAACATTCACTCACTGACAACATTCACTCTCTGACAACATTCACTCACTGACAACATTCACTGACAACATTCACTGACAACATTCACTCACTGACAACATTCACTGACAACATTCACTCTCTGACAACATTCACTGACAACATTCACTCACTGACAACATTCACTGACAACATTCACTCACTGACAACATTTACTCACTGACAACATTCACTGACAACATTCACTCACTGACAACATTCACTGACAACATTCACTCACTGACAACATTCACTCACTGACAACATTCACTGACAACATTTACTCACTGACAACATTCACTGACAACATTCACTCACTGACAACATTCACTGACAACATTCACTCACTGACAACATTCACTGACAACATTCGCTCACTGACAACATTCACTGACAACATTCACTCTCTGACAACATTCACTCACTGACAACATTCACTGACAACATTCACTCACTGACAACATTCACTGACAACATTCACTCACTGACAACATTCACTCACTGACAACATTCACTGACAACATTCACTCACTGACAACATTCACTGACAACATTCACTGACAACATTCACTCACTGACAACATTCACTGACAACATTCACTCACTGATAACATTCACTCACTGACAACATTCACTGACAACATTCACTCACTGACAACATTCACTGACAACATTCACTCACTGACAACATTCACTGACAACATTCACTCACTGACAACATTCACTCTCTGACAACATTCGCTCACTGACAACATTCACTGACAACATTCACTGACAACATTCACTCACTGACAACATTCACTGACAACATTCACTCTCTGACAACATTCACTGACAACATTCACTCACTGACAACATTCACTGACAACATTCACTCACTGACAACATTTACTCACTGACAACATTCACTGACAACATTCACTCACTGACAACATTCACTGACAACATTCACTCACTGACAACATTCACTGACAACATTCACTCACTGACAACATTCACTAACTGACAACATTCACTGACAACATTTACTCACTGACAACATTCACTGACAACATTCACTCACTGACAACATTCACTGACAACATTCACTCACTGACAACATTCACTGACAACATTCGCTCACTGACAACATTCACTGACAACATTCACTCTCTGACAACATTCACTCACTGACAACATTCACTGACAACATTCACTCACTGACAACATTCACTGACAACATTCACTCACTGACAACATTCACTCACTGACAACATTCACTGACAACATTCACTCACTGACAACATTCACTGACAACATTCACTCACTGACAACATTCACTGACAACATTCACTCACTGACAACATTCACTGACAACATTCACTCACTGATAACATTCACTCACTGACAACATTCACTGACAACATTCACTCACTGACAACATTCACTGACAACATTCACTCACTGACAACATTCACTGACAACATTCACTCACTGACAACATTCACTCTCTGACAACATTCACTCACTGACAACATTCACTGACAACATTCACTGACAACATTCACTCACTGACAACATTCACTGACAACATTCACTCTCTGACAACATTCACTGACAACATTCACTCACTGACAACATTCACTGACAACATTCACTCACTGACAACATTTACTCACTGACAACATTCACTGACAACATTCACTCACTGACAACATTCACTGACAACATTCACTCACTGACAACATTCACTCACTGACAACATTCACTCTCTGACAACATTCACTCACTGACAACATTCACTCTCTGACAACATTCACTCACTGACAACATTCACTGACAACATTCACTCACTGACAACATTCACTGACAACATTCACTCACTGACAACATTCACTCACTGACAACATTCACTGACAACATTCACTCACTGACAACATTCACTGACAACATTCACTCACTGACAACATTCACTGACAACATTCACTCTCTGACAACATTCACTGACAACATTCACTCACTGACAACATTCACTCACTGACAACATTCACTGACAACATTCACTCACTGACAACATTCACTGACAACATTCACTCACTGACAACATTCACTGACAACATTTACTCACTGACAACATTCACTGACAACATTCACTCACTGACAACATTCACTCTCTGACAACATTCGCTCACTGACAACATTCACTGACAACATTCACTGACAACATTCACTCACTGACAACATTCACTGACAACATTCACTCTCTGACAACATTCACTGACAACATTCACTCACTGACAACATTCACTGACAACATTCACTCACTGACAACATTTACTCACTGACAACATTCACTGACAACATTCACTCACAGACAACATTCACTGACAACATTCACTCACTGACAACATTCACTGACAACATTCACTCACTGACAACATTCACTGACAACATTCACTCTCTGACAACATTCACTCACTGACAACATTCACTGACAACATTCACTCACTGACAACATTCACTGACAACATTCACTCACTGACAACATTCACTGACAACATTCACTCACTGACAACATTCACTGACAACATTCACTCACTGACAACATTCACTCTCTGACAACATTCACTCACTGACAACATTCACTGACAACATTCACTCACTGACAACATTCACTGACAACATTCACTCACTGACAACATTCACTGACAACATTCACTCACTGACAACATTCACTCTCTGACAACATTCACTGACAACATTCACTCACTGACAACATTCACTGACAACATTCACTCACTGACAACATTTACTCACTGACAACATTCACTGACAACATTCACTCACTGACAACATTCACTGACAACATTCACTCACTGACAACATTCACTGACAACATTCACTCACTGACAACATTCACTCACTGACAACATTCACTGACAACATTTACTCACTGACAACATTCACTGACAACATTCACTCACTGACAACATTCACTGACAACATTCACTCACTGACAACATTCACTGACAACATTCGCTCACTGACAACATTCACTGACAACATTCACTCTCTGACAACATTCACTCACTGACAACATTCACTGACAACATTCACTCACTGACAACATTCACTGACAACATTCACTCACTGACAACATTCACTCACTGACAACATTCACTGACAACATTCACTCACTGACAACATTCACTGACAACATTCACTCACTGACAACATTCACTGACAACATTCACTCACTGATAACATTCACTCACTGACAACATTCACTGACAACATTCACTCACTGACAACATTCACTGACAACATTCACTCACTGACAACATTCACTGACAACATTCACTCACTGACAACATTCACTGACAACATTCATTCTCTGACAACATTCACTGACAACATTCACTCACTGACAACATTCACTGACAACATTCACTCACTGACAACATTTACTCACTGACAACATTCACTGACAACATTCACTCACTGACAACATTCACTCTCTGACAACATTCGCTCACTGACAACATTCACTGACAACATTCACTGACAACATTCACTCTCTGACAACATTCACTGACAACATTCACTCACTGACAACATTCACTGACAACATTCACTCACTGACAACATTTACTCACTGACAACATTCACTGACAACATTCACTCACTGACAACATTCACTGACAACATTCACTCACTGACAACATTCACTCACTGACAACATTCACTGACAACATTCACTCACTGACAACATTCACTGACAACATTCACTCACTGACAACATTCACTCTCTGACAACATTCGCTCACTGACAACATTCACTGACAACATTCACTGACAACATTCACTCACTGACAACATTCACTGACAACATTCACTCTCTGACAACATTCACTGACAACATTCACTCACTGACAACATTCACTGACAACATTCACTCACTGACAACATTTACTCACTGACAACATTCACTGACAACATTCACTCACTGACAACATTCACTCTCTGACAACATTCACTCACTGACAACATTCACTGACAACATTCACTCACTGACAACATTCACTGACAACATTCACTCACTGACAACATTCACTCACTGACAACATTCACTGACAACATTCACTCACTGACAACATTCACTGACAACATTCACTCTCTGACAACATTCACTGACAACATTCACTCACTGACAACATTCACTCACTGACAACATTCACTGACAACATTCACTCACTGACAACATTCACTGACAACATTCACTCACTGACAACATTCACTGACAACATTTACTCACTGACAACATTCACTGACAACATTCACTCACTGACAACATTCACTCTCTGACAACATTCGCTCACTGACAACATTCACTGACAACATTCACTGACAACATTCACTCACTGACAACATTCACTGACAACATTCACTCTCTGACAACATTCACTGACAACATTCACTCACTGACAACATTCACTGACAACATTCACTCACTGACAACATTTACTCACTGACAACATTCACTGACAACATTCACTCACAGACAACATTCACTGACAACATTCACTCACTGACAACATTCACTGACAACATTCACTCACTGACAACATTCACTGACAACATTCACTCTCTGACAACATTCACTCACTGACAACATTCACTGACAACATTCACTCACTGACAACATTCACTGACAACATTCACTCACTGACAACATTCACTGACAACATTCACTCACTGACAACATTCACTGACAACATTCACTCACTGACAACATTCACTCTCTGACAACATTCACTCACTGACAACATTCACTGACAACATTCACTCACTGACAACATTCACTGACAACATTCACTCACTGACAACATTCACTGACAACATTCACTCACTGACAACATTCACTCTCTGACAACATTCACTGACAACATTCACTCACTGACAACATTCACTGACAACATTCACTCACTGACAACATTTACTCACTGACAACATTCACTGACAACATTCACTCACTGACAACATTCACTGACAACATTCACTCACTGACAACATTCACTGACAACATTCACTCACTGACAACATTCACTCACTGACAACATTCACTGACAACATTTACTCACTGACAACATTCACTGACAACATTCACTCACTGACAACATTCACTGACAACATTCACTCACTGACAACATTCACTGACAACATTCGCTCACTGACAACATTCACTGACAACATTCACTCTCTGACAACATTCACTCACTGACAACATTCACTGACAACATTCACTCACTGACAACATTCACTGACAACATTCACTCACTGACAACATTCACTCACTGACAACATTCACTGACAACATTCACTCACTGACAACATTCACTGACAACATTCACTCACTGACAACATTCACTGACAACATTCACTCACTGATAACATTCACTCACTGACAACATTCACTGACAACATTCACTCACTGACAACATTCACTGACAACATTCACTCACAACATTCACTCACTGACAACATTCACTGACAACATTCATTCTCTGACAACATTCACTGACAACATTCACTCACTGACAACATTCACTGACAACATTCACTCACTGACAACATTTACTCACTGACAACATTCACTGACAACATTCACTCACTGACAACATTCACTCTCTGACAACATTCGCTCACTGACAACATTCACTGACAACATTCACTGACAACATTCACTCTCTGACAACATTCACTGACAACATTCACTCACTGACAACATTCACTGACAACATTCACTCACTGACAACATTTACTCACTGACAACATTCACTGACAACATTCACTCACTGACAACATTCACTGACAACATTCACTCACTGACAACATTCACTCACTGACAACATTCACTGACAACATTCACTCACTGACAACATTCACTGACAACATTCACTCACTGACAACATTCACTCTCTGACAACATTCGCTCACTGACAACATTCACTGACAACATTCACTGACAACATTCACTCACTGACAACATTCACTGACAACATTCACTCTCTGACAACATTCACTGACAACATTCACTCACTGACAACATTCACTCACTGACAACATTTACTCACTGACAACATTCACTGACAACATTCACTCACTGACAACATTCACTCACTGACAACATTCACTGACAACATTCACTCACTGACAACATTCACTGACAACATTCACTCACTGACAACATTCACTGACAACATTCACTCTCTGACAACATTCACTCACTGACAACATTCACTGACAACATTCACTCACTGACAACATTCACTGACAACATTCACTCACTGACAACATTCACTCTCTGACAACATTCGCTCACTGACAACATTCACTGACAACATTCACTGACAACATTCACTCACTGACAACATTCACTGACAACATTCACTCACTGACAACATTCACTGACAACATTCGCTCACTGACAACATTCACTCTCTGACAACATTCACTCACTGACAACATTCACTGACAACATTCACTCACTGACAACATTCACTGACAACATTCACTCACTGACAACATTCACTGACAACATTCACTCACTGACAACATTCACTCACTGACAACATTTACTGACAACATTCACTCACTGACAACATTCACTGACAACATTCACTCACTGACAACATTCACTGACAACATTCACTCACTGACAACATTCACTGACAACATTCACTCACTGACAACATTCACTCTCTGACAACATTCACTCACTGACAACATTCACTGACAACATTCACTCACTGACAACATTCACTGACAACATTCACTCACTGACAACATTCACTCACTGACAACATTCACTGACAACATTCACTCACTGACAACATTCACTGACAACATTCACTCACTGACAACATTCACTGACAACATTTACTCACTGACAACATTCACTGACAACATTCACTCTCTGACAACATTCATTCACTGACAACATTAACTGACAACATTCACTCACTGACAACATTCACTCTCTGACAACATTCACTCACTGACAACATTCACTGACAACATTCACTCACTGACAACATTCACTGACAACATTCACTCTCTGACAACATTCACTGACAACATTCACTCACTGACAACATTCACTGACAACATTCACTCACTGACAACATTTACTCACTGACAACATTCACTGACAACATTCACTCACTGACAACATTCACTGACAACATTCACTCACTGACAACATTCACTGACAACATTCACTCACTGACAACATTCACTCACTGACAACATTCACTGACAACATTTACTCACTGACAACATTCACTGACAACATTCACTCACTGACAACATTCACTGACAACATTCACTCACTGACAACATTCACTGACAACATTCGCTCACTGACAACATTCACTGACAACATTCACTCTCTGACAACATTCACTCACTGACAACATTCACTGACAACATTCACTCACTGACAACATTCACTGACAACATTCACTCACTGACAACATTCACTCACTGACAACATTCACTGACAACATTCACTCACTGACAACATTCACTGACAACATTCACTCACTGACAACATTCACTGACAACATTCACTCACTGATAACATTCACTCACTGACAACATTCACTGACAACATTCACTCACTGACAACATTCACTGACAACATTCACTCACTGACAACATTCACTGACAACATTCACTCACTGACCACATTCACTCTCTGACAACATTCGCTCACTGACAACATTCACTGACAACATTCACTGACAACATTCACTCTCTGACAACATTCACTGACAACATTCACTCACTGACAACATTCACTGACAACATTCACTCACTGACAACATTAACTCACTGACAACATTCACTGACAACATTCACTCACTGACAACATTCACTGACAACATTCACTCACTGACAACATTCACTCACTGACAACATTCACTCTCTGACAACATTCACTCACTGACAACATTCACTCTCTGACAACATTCACTCACTGACAACATTCACTGACAACATTCACTCACTGACAACATTCACTGACAACATTCACTCACTGACAACATTCACTCACTGACAACATTCACTGACAACATTCACTCACTGACAACATTCACTGACAACATTCACTCACTGACAACATTCACTGACAACATTCACTCACTGACAACATTCACTCACTGACAACATTCACTGACAACATTCACTCACTGACAACATTCACTGACAACATTCACTCACTGACAACATTCACTGACAACATTTACTCACTGACAACATTCACTGACAACATTCACTCACTGACAACATTCACTCACTGACAACATTCACTGACAACATTCACTCTCTGACAACATTCACTCACTGACAACATTCACTCTCTGACAACATTCACTCACTGACAACATTCACTGACAACATTCACTCTCTGACAACATTCACTCACTGACAACATTCACTCTCTGACAACATTCACTCACTGACAACATTCACTCTCTGACAACATTCACTCACTGACAACATTCACTGACAACATTCACTCTCTGACAACATTCATTCACTGACAACATTAACTGACAACATTCACTCACTGACAACATTCACTCTCTGACAACATTCACTCACTGACAACATTCACTGACAACATTCACTGACAACATTCACTCACTGACAACATTCACTGACAACATTCACTCTCTGACAACATTCACTGACAACATTCACTCACTGACAACATTCACTGACAACATTCACTCACTGACAACATTTACTCACTGACAACATTCACTGACAACATTCACTCACTGACAACATTCACTGACAACATTCACTCACTGACAACATTCACTCACTGACAACATTCACTGACAACATTTACTCACTGACAACATTCACTGACAACATTCACTCACTGACAACATTCACTGACAACATTCACTCACTGACAACATTCACTGACAACATTCGCTCACTGACAACATTCACTGACAACATTCACTCTCTGACAACATTCACTCACTGACAACATTCACTGACAACATTCACTCACTGACAACATTCACTGACAACATTCACTCACTGACAACATTCACTCACTGACAACATTCACTGACAACATTCACTCACTGACAACATTCACTGACAACATTCACTGACAACATTCACTCACTGACAACATTCACTGACAACATTCACTCACTGATAACATTCACTCACTGACAACATTCACTGACAACATTCACTCACTGACAACATTCACTGACAACATTCACTCACTGACAACATTCACTGACAACATTCACTCACTGACAACATTCACTCTCTGACAACATTCGCTCACTGACAACATTCACTGACAACATTCACTGACAACATTCACTCACTGACAACATTCACTGACAACATTCACTCTCTGACAACATTCACTGACAACATTCACTCACTGACAACATTCACTGACAACATTCACTCACTGACAACATTTACTCACTGACAACATTCACTGACAACATTCACTCACTGACAACATTCACTGACAACATTCACTCACTGACAACATTCACTGACAACATTCACTCACTGACAACATTCACTCACTGACAACATTCACTGACAACATTTACTCACTGACAACATTCACTGACAACATTCACTCACTGACAACATTCACTGACAACATTCACTCACTGACAACATTCACTGACAACATTCGCTCACTGACAACATTCACTGACAACATTCACTCTCTGACAACATTCACTCACTGACAACATTCACTGACAACATTCACTCACTGACAACATTCACTGACAACATTCACTCACTGACAACATTCACTCACTGACAACATTCACTGACAACATTCACTCACTGACAACATTCACTGACAACATTCACTCACTGACAACATTCACTGACAACATTCACTCACTGACAACATTCACTGACAACATTCACTCACTGATAACATTCACTCACTGACAACATTCACTGACAACATTCACTCACTGACAACATTCACTGACAACATTCACTCACTGACAACATTCACTGACAACATTCACTCACTGACAACATTCACTCTCTGACAACATTCACTCACTGACAACATTCACTGACAACATTCACTGACAACATTCACTCACTGACAACATTCACTGACAACATTCACTCTCTGACAACATTCACTGACAACATTCACTCACTGACAACATTCACTGACAACATTCACTCACTGACAACATTTACTCACTGACAACATTCACTGACAACATTCACTCACTGACAACATTCACTGACAACATTCACTCACTGACAACATTCACTCACTGACAACATTCACTCTCTGACAACATTCACTCACTGACAACATTCACTCTCTGACAACATTCACTCACTGACAACATTCACTGACAACATTCACTCACTGACAACATTCACTGACAACATTCACTCACTGACAACATTCACTCACTGACAACATTCACTGACAACATTCACTCACTGACAACATTCACTGACAACATTCACTCACTGACAACATTCACTGACAACATTCACTCTCTGACAACATTCACTGACAACATTCACTCACTGACAACATTCACTCACTGACAACATTCACTGACAACATTCACTCACTGACAACATTCACTGACAACATTCACTCACTGACAACATTCACTGACAACATTTACTCACTGACAACATTCACTGACAACATTCACTCACTGACAACATTCACTCTCTGACAACATTCGCTCACTGACAACATTCACTGACAACATTCACTGACAACATTCACTCACTGACAACATTCACTGACAACATTCACTCTCTGACAACATTCACTAACAACATTCACTCACTGACAACATTCACTGACAACATTCACTCACTGACAACATTTACTCACTGACAACATTCACTGACAACATTCACTCACAGACAACATTCACTGACAACATTCACTCACTGACAACATTCACTGACAACATTCACTCACTGACAACATTCACTGACAACATTCACTCTCTGACAACATTCACTCACTGACAACATTCACTGACAACATTCACTCACTGACAACATTCACTCTCTGACAACATTCACTCACTGACAACATTCACTGACAACATTCACTCACTGACAACATTCACTGACAACATTCACTCACTGACAACATTCACTGACAACATTCACTCACTGACAACATTCACTCTCTGACAACATTCACTGACAACATTCACTCACTGACAACATTCACTGACAACATTCACTCACTGACAACATTTACTCACTGACAACATTCACTGACAACATTCACTCACTGACAACATTCACTGACAACATTCACTCACTGACAACATTCACTGACAACATTCACTCACTGACAACATTCACTCACTGACAACATTCACTGACAACATTTACTCACTGACAACATTCACTGACAACATTCACTCACTGACAACATTCACTGACAACATTCACTCACTGACAACATTCACTGACAACATTCGCTCACTGACAACATTCACTGACAACATTCACTCTCTGACAACATTCACTCACTGACAACATTCACTGACAACATTCACTCACTGACAACATTCACTGACAACATTCACTCACTGACAACATTCACTCACTGACAACATTCACTGACAACATTCACTCACTGACAACATTCACTGACAACATTCACTCACTGACAACATTCACTGACAACATTCACTCACTGATAACATTCACTCACTGACAACATTCACTGACAACATTCACTCACTGACAACATTCACTGACAACATTCACTCACTGACAACATTCACTGACAACATTCACTCACTGACAACATTCACTGACAACATTCACTCACTGACAACATTCACTGACAACATTCACTCACTGACAACATTCACTCACTGACAACATTCACTGACAACATTCACTCACTGACAACATTCACTGACAACATTCACTCACTGACAACATTCACTGACAACATTCACTCACTGACAACATTCACTCTCTGACAACATTCACTCACTGACAACATTCACTGACAACATTCACTCACTGACAACATTCACTGACAACATTCACTCACTGACAACATTCACTGACAACATTCACTCACTGACAACATTCACTCTCTGACAACATTCACTGACAACATTCACTCACTGACAACATTCACTGACAACATTCACTCACTGACAACATTTACTCACTGACAACATTCACTGACAACATTCACTCACTGACAACATTCACTGACAACATTCACTCACTGACAACATTCACTGACAACATTCACTCACTGACAACATTCACTCACTGACAACATTCACTGACAACATTTACTCACTGACAACATTCACTGACAACATTCACTCACTGACAACATTCACTGACAACATTCACTCACTGACAACATTCACTGACAACATTCGCTCACTGACAACATTCACTGACAACATTCACTCTCTGACAACATTCACTCACTGACAACATTCACTGACAACATTCACTCACTGACAACATTCACTGACAACATTCACTCACTGACAACATTCACTCACTGACAACATTCACTGACAACATTCACTCACTGACAACATTCACTGACAACATTCACTCACTGACAACATTCACTGACAACATTCACTCACTGATAACATTCACTCACTGACAACATTCACTGACAACATTCACTCACTGACAACATTCACTGACAACATTCACTCACTGACAACATTCACTGACAACATTCACTCACTGACAACATTCACTGACAACATTCATTCTCTGACAACATTCACTGACAACATTCACTCACTGACAACATTCACTGACAACATTCACTCACTGACAACATTTACTCACTGACAACATTCACTGACAACATTCACTCACTGACAACATTCACTCTCTGACAACATTCGCTCACTGACAACATTCACTGACAACATTCACTGACAACATTCACTCTCTGACAACATTCACTGACAACATTCACTCACTGACAACATTCACTGACAACATTCACTCACTGACAACATTTACTCACTGACAACATTCACTGACAACATTCACTCACTGACAACATTCACTGACAACATTCACTCACTGACAACATTCACTCACTGACAACATTCACTGACAACATTCACTCACTGACAACATTCACTGACAACATTCACTCACTGACAACATTCACTCTCTGACAACATTCGCTCACTGACAACATTCACTGACAACATTCACTGACAACATTCACTCACTGACAACATTCACTGACAACATTCACTCTCTGACAACATTCACTGACAACATTCACTCACTGACAACATTCACTGACAACATTCACTCACTGACAACATTTACTCACTGACAACATTCACTGACAACATTCACTCACTGACAACATTCACTCTCTGACAACATTCACTCACTGACAACATTCACTGACAACATTCACTCACTGACAACATTCACTGACAACATTCACTCACTGACAACATTCACTCACTGACAACATTCACTGACAACATTCACTCACTGACAACATTCACTGACAACATTCACTCTCTGACAACATTCACTGACAACATTCACTCACTGACAACATTCACTCACTGACAACATTCACTGACAACATTCACTCACTGACAACATTCACTGACAACATTCACTCACTGACAACATTCACTGACAACATTTACTCACTGACAACATTCACTGACAACATTCACTCACTGACAACATTCACTCTCTGACAACATTCGCTCACTGACAACATTCACTGACAACATTCACTGACAACATTCACTCACTGACAACATTCACTGACAACATTCACTCTCTGACAACATTCACTGACAACATTCACTCACTGACAACATTCACTGACAACATTCACTCACTGACAACATTTACTCACTGACAACATTCACTGACAACATTCACTCACAGACAACATTCACTGACAACATTCACTCACTGACAACATTCACTGACAACATTCACTCACTGACAACATTCACTGACAACATTCACTCTCTGACAACATTCACTCACTGACAACATTCACTGACAACATTCACTCACTGACAACATTCACTGACAACATTCACTCACTGACAACATTCACTGACAACATTCACTCACTGACAACATTCACTGACAACATTCACTCACTGACAACATTCACTCTCTGACAACATTCACTCACTGACAACATTCACTGACAACATTCACTCACTGACAACATTCACTGACAACATTCACTCACTGACAACATTCACTGACAACATTCACTCACTGACAACATTCACTCTCTGACAACATTCACTGACAACATTCACTCACTGACAACATTCACTGACAACATTCACTCACTGACAACATTTACTCACTGACAACATTCACTGACAACATTCACTCACTGACAACATTCACTGACAACATTCACTCACTGACAACATTCACTGACAACATTCACTCACTGACAACATTCACTCACTGACAACATTCACTGACAACATTTACTCACTGACAACATTCACTGACAACATTCACTCACTGACAACATTCACTGACAACATTCACTCACTGACAACATTCACTGACAACATTCGCTCACTGACAACATTCACTGACAACATTCACTCTCTGACAACATTCACTCACTGACAACATTCACTGACAACATTCACTCACTGACAACATTCACTGACAACATTCACTCACTGACAACATTCACTCACTGACAACATTCACTGACAACATTCACTCACTGACAACATTCACTGACAACATTCACTCACTGACAACATTCACTGACAACATTCACTCACTGATAACATTCACTCACTGACAACATTCACTGACAACATTCACTCACTGACAACATTCACTGACAACATTCACTCACTGACAACATTCACTGACAACATTCACTCACTGACAACATTCACTGACAACATTCATTCTCTGACAACATTCACTGACAACATTCACTCACTGACAACATTCACTGACAACATTCACTCACTGACAACATTTACTCACTGACAACATTCACTGACAACATTCACTCACTGACAACATTCACTCTCTGACAACATTCGCTCACTGACAACATTCACTGACAACATTCACTGACAACATTCACTCTCTGACAACATTCACTGACAACATTCACTCACTGACAACATTCACTGACAACATTCACTCACTGACAACATTTACTCACTGACAACATTCACTGACAACATTCACTCACTGACAACATTCACTGACAACATTCACTCACTGACAACATTCACTCACTGACAACATTCACTGACAACATTCACTCACTGACAACATTCACTGACAACATTCACTCACTGACAACATTCACTCTCTGACAACATTCGCTCACTGACAACATTCACTGACAACATTCACTGACAACATTCACTCACTGACAACATTCACTGACAACATTCACTCTCTGACAACATTCACTGACAACATTCACTCACTGACAACATTCACTCACTGACAACATTTACTCACTGACAACATTCACTGACAACATTCACTCACTGACAACATTCACTCACTGACAACATTCACTGACAACATTCACTCACTGACAACATTCACTGACAACATTCACTCACTGACAACATTCACTGACAACATTCACTCTCTGACAACATTCACTCACTGACAACATTCACTGACAACATTCACTCACTGACAACATTCACTGACAACATTCACTCACTGACAACATTCACTCTCTGACAACATTCGCTCACTGACAACATTCACTGACAACATTCACTGACAACATTCACTCACTGACAACATTCACTGACAACATTCACTCACTGACAACATTCACTGACAACATTCGCTCACTGACAACATTCACTCTCTGACAACATTCACTCACTGACAACATTCACTGACAACATTCACTCACTGACAACATTCACTGACAACATTCACTCACTGACAACATTCACTGACAACATTCACTCACTGACAACATTCACTCACTGACAACATTTACTGACAACATTCACTCACTGACAACATTCACTGACAACATTCACTCACTGACAACATTCACTGACAACATTCACTCACTGACAACATTCACTGACAACATTCACTCACTGACAACATTCACTCTCTGACAACATTCACTCACTGACAACATTCACTGACAACATTCACTCACTGACAACATTCACTGACAACATTCACTCACTGACAACATTCACTCACTGACAACATTCACTGACAACATTCACTCACTGACAACATTCACTGACAACATTCACTCACTGACAACATTCACTGACAACATTTACTCACTGACAACATTCACTGACAACATTCACTCACTGACAACATTCACTCACTGACAACATTCACTGACAACATTCACTCTCTGACAACATTCACTCACTGACAACATTCACTCTCTGACAACATTCACTCACTGACAACATTCACTGACAACATTCACTCTCTGACAACATTCACTCACTGACAACATTCACTCTCTGACAACATTCACTCACTGACAACATTCACTCTCTGACAACATTCACTCACTGACAACATTCACTGACAACATTCACTCTCTGACAACATTCATTCACTGACAACATTAACTGACAACATTCACTCACTGACAACATTCACTCACTGACAACATTCACTGACAACATTCACTGACAACATTCACTCACTGACAACATTCACTGACAACATTCACTCTCTGACAACATTCACTGACAACATTCGCTCACTGACAACATTCACTGACAACATTCACTCACTGACAACATTTACTCACTGACAACATTCACTGACAACATTCACTCACTGACAACATTCACTGACAACATTCACTCACTGACAACATTCACTGACAACATTCACTCACTGACAACATTCACTCACTGACAACATTCACTGACAACATTTACTCACTGACAACATTCACTGACAACATTCACTCACTGACAACATTCACTGACAACATTCACTCACTGACAACATTCACTGACAACATTCGCTCACTGACAACATTCACTGACAACATTCACTCTCTGACAACATTCACTCACTGACAACATTCACTGACAACATTCACTCACTGACAACATTCACTGACAACATTCACTCACTGACAACATTCACTCACTGACAACATTCACTGACAACATTCACTCACTGACAACATTCACTGACAACATTCACTGACAACATTCACTCACTGACAACATTCACTGACAACATTCACTCACTGATAACATTCACTCACTGACAACATTCACTGACAACATTCACTCACTGACAACATTCACTGACAACATTCACTCACTGACAACATTCACTGACAACATTCACTCACTGACAACATTCACTCTCTGACAACATTCGCTCACTGACAACATTCACTGACAACATTCACTGACAACATTCACTCACTGACAACATTCACTGACAACATTCACTCTCTGACAACATTCACTGACAACATTCACTCACTGACAACATTCACTGACAACATTCACTCACTGACAACATTTACTCACTGACAACATTCACTGACAACATTCACTCACTGACAACATTCACTGACAACATTCACTCACTGACAACATTCACTGACAACATTCACTCACTGACAACATTCACTCACTGACAACATTCACTGACAACATTTACTCACTGACAACATTCACTGACAACATTCACTCACTGACAACATTCACTGACAACATTCACTCACTGACAACATTCACTGACAACATTCGCTCACTGACAACATTCACTGACAACATTCACTCTCTGACAACATTCACTCACTGACAACATTCACTGACAACATTCACTCACTGACAACATTCACTGACAACATTCACTCACTGACAACATTCACTCACTGACAACATTCACTGACAACATTCACTCACTGACAACATTCACTGACAACATTCACTCACTGACAACATTCACTGACAACATTCACTCACTGACAACATTCACTCTCTGACAACATTCGCTCACTGACAACATTCACTGACAACATTCACTGACAACATTCACTCACTGACAACATTCACTCTCTGACAACATTCGCTCACTGACAACATTCACTGACAACATTCACTGACAACATTCACTCACTGACAACATTCACTGACAACATTCACTCACTGACAACATTCACTGACAACATTCGCTCACTGACAACATTCACTCTCTGACAACATTCACTCACTGACAACATTCACTGACAACATTCACTCACTGACAACATTCACTGACAACATTCACTCACTGACAACATTCACTGACAACATTCACTCACTGACAACATTCACTCACTGACAACATTTACTGACAACATTCACTCACTGACAACATTCACTGACAACATTCACTCACTGACAACATTCACTGACAACATTCACTCACTGACAACATTCACTGACAACATTCACTCACTGACAACATTCACTCTCTGACAACATTCACTCACTGACAACATTCACTGACAACATTCACTCACTGACAACATTCACTGACAACATTCACTCACTGACAACATTCACTCACTGACAACATTCACTGACAACATTCACTCACTGACAACATTCACTGACAACATTCACTCACTGACAACATTCACTGACAACATTTACTCACTGACAACATTCACTGACAACATTCACTCACTGACAACATTCACTCACTGACAACATTCACTGACAACATTCACTCTCTGACAACATTCACTCACTGACAACATTCACTCTCTGACAACATTCACTCACTGACAACATTCACTGACAACATTCACTCTCTGACAACATTCACTCACTGACAACATTCACTCTCTGACAACATTCACTCACTGACAACATTCACTCTCTGACAACATTCACTCACTGACAACATTCACTGACAACATTCACTCTCTGACAACATTCATTCACTGACAACATTAACTGACAACATTCACTCACTGACAACATTCACTCACTGACAACATTCACTGACAACATTCACTGACAACATTCACTCACTGACAACATTCACTGACAACATTCACTCTCTGACAACATTCACTGACAACATTCACTCACTGACAACATTCACTGACAACATTCACTCACTGACAACATTTACTCACTGACAACATTCACTGACAACATTCACTCACTGACAACATTCACTGACAACATTCACTCACTGACAACATTCACTGACAACATTCACTCACTGACAACATTCACTCACTGACAACATTCACTGACAACATTTACTCACTGACAACATTCACTGACAACATTCACTCACTGACAACATTCACTGACAACATTCACTCACTGACAACATTCACTGACAACATTCGCTCACTGACAACATTCACTGACAACATTCACTCTCTGACAACATTCACTCACTGACAACATTCACTGACAACATTCACTCACTGACAACATTCACTGACAACATTCACTCACTGACAACATTCACTCACTGACAACATTCACTGACAACATTCACTCACTGACAACATTCACTGACAACATTCACTCACTGACAACATTCACTGACAACATTCACTCACTGACAACATTCACTGACAACATTCACTCTCTGACAACATTCGCTCACTGACAACATTCACTGACAACATTCACTGACAACATTCACTCACTGACAACATTCACTCTCTGACAACATTCGCTCACTGACAACATTCACTGACAACATTCACTGACAACATTCACTCACTGACAACATTCACTGACAACATTCACTCACTGACAACATTCACTGACAACATTCGCTCACTGACAACATTCACTCTCTGACAACATTCACTCACTGACAACATTCACTGACAACATTCACTCACTGACAACATTCACTGACAACATTCACTCACTGACAACATTCACTGACAACATTCACTCACTGACAACATTCACTCACTGACAACATTTACTGACAACATTCACTCACTGACAACATTCACTGACAACATTCACTCACTGACAACATTCACTGACAACATTCACTCACTGACAACATTCACTGACAACATTCACTCACTGACAACATTCACTCTCTGACAACATTCACTCACTGACAACATTCACTGACAACATTCACTCACTGACAACATTCACTGACAACATTCACTCACTGACAACATTCACTCACTGACAACATTCACTGACAACATTCACTCACTGACAACATTCACTGACAACATTCACTCACTGACAACATTCACTGACAACATTTACTCACTGACAACATTCACTGACAACATTCACTCACTGACAACATTCACTCACTGACAACATTCACTGACAACATTCACTCTCTGACAACATTCACTCACTGACAACATTCACTCTCTGACAACATTCACTCACTGACAACATTCACTGACAACATTCACTCTCTGACAACATTCACTCACTGACAACATTCACTCTCTGACAACATTCACTCACTGACAACATTCACTCTCTGACAACATTCACTCACTGACAACATTCACTGACAACATTCACTCTCTGACAACATTCATTCACTGACAACATTAACTGACAACATTCACTCACTGACAACATTCACTCACTGACAACATTCACTGACAACATTCACTGACAACATTCACTCACTGACAACATTCACTGACAACATTCACTCTCTGACAACATTCACTGACAACATTCACTCACTGACAACATTCACTGACAACATTCACTCACTGACAACATTTACTCACTGACAACATTCACTGACAACATTCACTCACTGACAACATTCACTGACAACATTCACTCACTGACAACATTCACTGACAACATTCACTCACTGACAACATTCACTCACTGACAACATTCACTGACAACATTTACTCACTGACAACATTCACTGACAACATTCACTCACTGACAACATTCACTGACAACATTCACTCACTGACAACATTCACTGACAACATTCGCTCACTGACAACATTCACTGACAACATTCACTCTCTGACAACATTCACTCACTGACAACATTCACTGACAACATTCACTCACTGACAACATTCACTGACAACATTCACTCACTGACAACATTCACTCACTGACAACATTCACTGACAACATTCACTCACTGACAACATTCACTGACAACATTCACTGACAACATTCACTCACTGACAACATTCACTGACAACATTCACTCACTGATAACATTCACTCACTGACAACATTCACTGACAACATTCACTCACTGACAACATTCACTGACAACATTCACTCACTGACAACATTCACTGACAACATTCACTCACTGACAACATTCACTCTCTGACAACATTCGCTCACTGACAACATTCACTGACAACATTCACTGACAACATTCACTCACTGACAACATTCACTGACAACATTCACTCTCTGACAACATTCACTGACAACATTCACTCACTGACAACATTCACTGACAACATTCACTCACTGACAACATTTACTCACTGACAACATTCACTGACAACATTCACTCACTGACAACATTCACTGACAACATTCACTCACTGACAACATTCACTGACAACATTCACTCACTGACAACATTCACTCACTGACAACATTCACTGACAACATTTACTCACTGACAACATTCACTGACAACATTCACTCACTGACAACATTCACTGACAACATTCACTCACTGACAACATTCACTGACAACATTCGCTCACTGACAACATTCACTGACAACATTCACTCTCTGACAACATTCACTCACTGACAACATTCACTGACAACATTCACTCACTGACAACATTCACTGACAACATTCACTCACTGACAACATTCACTCACTGACAACATTCACTGACAACATTCACTCACTGACAACATTCACTGACAACATTCACTCACTGACAACATTCACTGACAACATTCACTCACTGACAACATTCACTGACAACATTCACTCACTGACAACATTCACTCTCTGACAACATTCGCTCACTGACAACATTCACTGACAACATTCACTGACAACATTCACTCACTGACAACATTCACTGACAACATTCACTCTCTGACAACATTCACTGACAACATTCACTCACTGACAACATTCACTGACAACATTCACTCACTGACAACATTTACTCACTGACAACATTCACTGACAACATTCACTCACTGACAACATTCACTGACAACATTCACTCTCTGACAACATTCACTCACTGACAACATTCACTCTCTGACAACATTCACTCACTGACAACATTCACTCTCTGACAACATTCACTCACTGACAACATTCACTGACAACATTCACTCTCTGACAACATTCATTCACTGACAACATTAACTGACAACATTCACTCACTGACAACATTCACTCTCTGACAACATTCACTCACTGACAACATTCACTGACAACATTCACTGACAACATTCACTCACTGACAACATTCACTGACAACATTCACTCTCTGACAACATTCACTGACAACATTCACTCACTGACAACATTCACTGACAACATTCACTCACTGACAACATTTACTCACTGACAACATTCACTGACAACATTCACTCACTGACAACATTCACTGACAACATTCACTCACTGACAACATTCACTCACTGACAACATTCACTGACAACATTTACTCACTGACAACATTCACTGACAACATTCACTCACTGACAACATTCACTGACAACATTCACTCACTGACAACATTCACTGACAACATTCGCTCACTGACAACATTCACTGACAACATTCACTCTCTGACAACATTCACTCACTGACAACATTCACTGACAACATTCACTCACTGACAACATTCACTCACTGACAACATTCACTCACTGACAACATTCACTGACAACATTCACTCACTGACAACATTCACTGACAACATTCACTCACTGACAACATTCACTGACAACATTCACTCACTGACAACATTCACTGACAACATTCACTCACTGATAACATTCACTCACTGACAACATTCACTGACAACATTCACTCACTGACAACATTCACTGACAACATTCACTCACTGACAACATTCACTGACAACATTCACTCACTGACAACATTCACTCTCTGACAACATTCGCTCACTGACAACATTCACTGACAACATTCACTGACAACATTCACTCACTGACAACATTCACTGACAACATTCACTCTCTGACAACATTCACTGACAACATTCACTCACTGACAACATTCACTGACAACATTCACTCACTGACAACATTTACTCACTGACAACATTCACTGACAACATTCACTCACTGACAACATTCACTGACAACATTCACTCACTGACAACATTTACTCACTGACAACATTCGCTCACTGACAACATTCACTGACAACATTCACTGACAACATTCACTCACTGACAACATTCACTGACAACATTCACTCACTGACAACATTCACTGACAACATTCACTCACTGACAACATTCACTGACAACATTCACTCTCTGACAACATTCACTGACAACATTCACTCACTGACAACATTCACTCACTGACAACATTCACTGACAACATTCACTCACTGACAACATTCACTGACAACATTCACTCACTGACAACATTCACTGACAACATTTACTCACTGACAACATTCACTGACAACATTCACTCACTGACAACATTCACTCTCTGACAACATTCGCTCACTGACAACATTCACTGACAACATTCACTGACAACATTCACTCACTGACAACATTCACTGACAACATTCACTCTCTGACAACATTCACTGACAACATTCACTCACTGACAACATTCACTGACAACATTCACTCACTGACAACATTTACTCACTGACAACATTCACTGACAACATTCACTCACAGACAACATTCACTGACAACATTCACTCACTGACAACATTCACTGACAACATTCACTCACTGACAACATTCACTGACAACATTCACTCTCTGACAACATTCACTCACTGACAACATTCACTGACAACATTCACTCACTGACAACATTCACTGACAACATTCACTCACTGACAACATTCACTGACAACATTCACTCACTGACAACATTCACTGACAACATTCACTCACTGACAACATTCACTCTCTGACAACATTCACTCACTGACAACATTCACTGACAACATTCACTCACTGACAACATTCACTGACAACATTCACTCACTGACAACATTTACTCACTGACAACATTCACTGACAACATTCACTCACTGACAACATTCACTGACAACATTCACTCACTGACAACATTCACTGACAACATTCACTCACTGACAACATTCACTGACAACTTTTACTCACTGACAACATTCACTGACAACATTCACTCACTGACAACATTCACTGACAACATTCACTCACTGACAACATTCACTGACAACATTCACTCACTGACAACATTCACTGACAACATTCACTCTCTGACAACATTCACTCACTGACAACATTCACTGACAACATTCACTCACTGACAACATTCACTGACAACATTCACTCACTGACAACATTCACTCACTGACAACATTCACTGACAACATTCACTCACTGACAACATTCACTGACAACATTCACTCACTGACAACATTCACTGACAACATTCACTCACTGATAACATTCACTCACTGACAACATTCACTGACAACATTCACTCACTGACAACATTCACTGACAACATTCACTCACTGACAACATTCACTGACAACATTCACTCACTGACAACATTCACTCTCTGACAACATTCGCTCACTGACAACATTCACTGACAACATTCACTGACAACATTCACTCACTGACAACATTCACTGACAACATTCACTCTCTGACAACATTCACTGACAACATTCACTCACTGACAACATTCACTGACAACATTCACTCACTGACAACATTTACTCACTGACAACATTCACTGACAACATTCACTCACTGACAACATTCACTGACAACATTCACTCACTGACAACATTCACTGACAACATTCACTCACTGACAACATTCACTCACTGACAACATTCACTGACAACATTTACTCACTGACAACATTCACTGACAACATTCACTCACTGACAACATTCACTGACAACATTCACTCACTGACAACATTCACTGACAACATTCGCTCACTGACAACATTCACTGACAACATTCACTCTCTGACAACATTCACTCACTGACAACATTCACTGACAACATTCACTCACTGACAACATTCACTGACAACATTCACTCACTGACAACATTCACTCACTGACAACATTCACTGACAACATTCACTCACTGACAACATTCACTGACAACATTCACTCACTGACAACATTCACTGACAACATTCACTCACTGACAACATTCACTGACAACATTCACTCACTGATAACATTCACTCACTGACAACATTCACTGACAACATTCACTCACTGACAACATTCACTGACAACATTCACTCACTGACAACATTCACTGACAACATTCACTCACTGACAACATTCACTCTCTGACAACATTCGCTCACTGACAACATTCACTGACAACATTCACTGACAACATTCACTCACTGACAACATTCACTGACAACATTCACTCTCTGACAACATTCACTGACAACATTCACTCACTGACAACATTCACTGACAACATTCACTCACTGACAACATTTACTCACTGACAACATTCACTGACAACATTCACTCACTGACAACATTCACTGACAACATTCACTCTCTGACAACATTCACTCACTGACAACATTCACTCTCTGACAACATTCACTCACTGACAACATTCACTCTCTGACAACATTCACTCACTGACAACATTCACTGACAACATTCACTGACAACATTCACTCACTGACAACATTCACTGACAACATTCACTCTCTGACAACATTCACTGACAACATTCACTCACTGACAACATTCACTGACAACATTCACTCACTGACAACATTTACTCACTGACAACATTCAATGACAACATTCACTCACTGACAACATTCACTGACAACATTCACTCACTGACAACATTCACTGACAACATTCACTCACTGACAACATTCACTCACTGACAACATTCACTGACAACATTTACTCACTGACAACATTCACTGACAACATTCACTCACTGACAACATTCACTGACAACATTCACTCACTGACAACATTCACTGACAACATTCGCTCACTGACAACATTCACTGACAACATTCACTCTCTGACAACATTCACTCACTGACAACATTCACTGACAACATTCACTCACTGACAACATTCACTGACAACATTCACTCACTGACAACATTCACTCACTGACAACATTCACTGACAACATTCACTCACTGACAACATTCACTGACAACATTCACTCACTGACAACATTCACTGACAACATTCACTCACTGACAACATTCACTGACAACATTCACTCACTGATAACATTCACTCACTGACAACATTCACTGACAACATTCACTCACTGACAACATTCACTGACAACATTCACTCACTGACAACATTCACTGACAACATTCACTCACTGACAACATTCACTCTCTGACAACATTCGCTCACTGACAACATTCACTGACAACATTCACTGACAACATTCACTCACTGACAACATTCACTGACAACATTCACTCTCTGACAAATTCACTGACAACATTCACTCACTGACAACATTCACTGACAACATTCACTCACTGACAACATTTACTCACTGACAACATTCACTGACAACATTCACTCACTGACAACATTCACTGACAACATTCACTCACTGACAACATTTACTCACTGACAACATTCGCTCACTGACAACATTCACTGACAACATTCACTGACAACATTCACTCACTGACAACATTCACTGACAACATTCACTCACTGACAACATTCACTGACAACATTCACTCACTGACAACATTCACTGACAACATTCACTCTCTGACAACATTCACTGACAACATTCACTCACTGACAACATTCACTGACAACATTCACTCACTGACAACATTCACTGACAACATTCACTCACTGACAACATTCACTGACAACATTTACTCACTGACAACATTCACTGACAACATTCACTCACTGACAACATTCACTCTCTGACAACATTCGCTCACTGACAACATTCACTGACAACATTCTCTGACAACATTCACTCACTGACAACATTCACTGACAACATTCACTCTCTGACAACATTCACTGACAACATTCACTCACTGACAACATTCACTGACAACATTCACTCACTGACAACATTTACTCACTGACAACATTCACTGACAACATTCACTCACAGACAACATTCACTGACAACATTCACTCACTGACAACATTCACTGACAACATTCACTCACTGACAACATTCACTGACAACATTCACTCTCTGACAACATTCACTCACTGACAACATTCACTGACAACATTCACTCACTGACAACATTCACTGACAACATTCACTCACTGACAACATTCACTGACAACATTCACTCACTGACAACATTCACTGACAACATTCACTCACTGACAACATTCACTCTCTGACAACATTCACTCACTGACAACATTCACTGACAACATTCACTCACTGACAACATTCACTGACAACATTCACTCACTGACAACATTCACTGACAACATTCACTCACTGACAACATTCACTGACAACATTCACTCACTGACAACATTCACTGACAACATTCACTCACTGACAACATTCACTGACAACATTCACTCACTGATAACATTCACTCACTGACAACATTCACTGACAACATTCACTCACTGACAACATTCACTGACAACATTCACTCACTGACAACATTCACTGACAACATTCACTCACTGACAACATTCACTCTCTGACAACATTCGCTCACTGACAACATTCACTGACAACATTCACTGACAACATTCACTCACTGACAACATTCACTGACAACATTCACTCTCTGACAACATTCACTGACAACATTCACTCACTGACAACATTCACTGACAACATTCACTCACTGACAACATTTACTCACTGACAACATTCACTGACAACATTCACTCACTGACAACATTCACTGACAACATTCACTCACTGACAACATTCACTCACTGACAACATTCACTCTCTGACAACATTCACTCACTGACAACATTCACTCTCTGACAACATTCACTCACTGACAACATTCACTGACAACATTCACTCACTGACAACATTCACTGACAACATTCACTCACTGACAACATTCACTCACTGACAACATTCACTGACAACATTCACTCACTGACAACATTCACTGACAACATTCACTCACTGACAACATTCACTGACAACATTCACTCTCTGACAACATTCACTGACAACATTCACTCACTGACAACATTCACTCACTGACAACATTCACTGACAACATTCACTCACTGACAACATTCACTGACAACATTCACTCACTGACAACATTCACTGACAACATTTACTCACTGACAACATTCACTGACAACATTCACTCACTGACAACATTCACTCTCTGACAACATTCGCTCACTGACAACATTCACTGACAACATTCACTGACAACATTCACTCACTGACAACATTCACTGACAACATTCACTCTCTGACAACATTCACTGACAACATTCACTCACTGACAACATTCACTGACAACATTCACTCACTGACAACATTTACTCACTGACAACATTCACTGACAACATTCACTCACAGACAACATTCACTGACAACATTCACTCACTGACAACATTCACTGACAACATTCACTCACTGACAACATTCACTGACAACATTCACTCTCTGACAACATTCACTCACTGACAACATTCACTGACAACATTCACTCACTGACAACATTCACTGACAACATTCACTCACTGACAACATTCACTGACAACATTCACTCACTGACAACATTCACTGACAACATTCACTCACTGACAACATTCACTCTCTGACAACATTCACTCACTGACAACATTCACTGACAACATTCACTCACTGACAACATTCACTGACAACATTCACTCACTGACAACATTCACTGACAACATTCACTCACTGACAACATTCACTCTCTGACAACATTCACTGACAACATTCACTCACTGACAACATTCACTGACAACATTCACTCACTGACAACATTTACTCACTGACAACATTCACTGACAACATTCACTCACTGACAACATTCACTGACAACATTCACTCACTGACAACATTCACTGACAACATTCACTCACTGACAACATTCACTCACTGACAACATTCACTGACAACATTTACTCACTGACAACATTCACTGACAACATTCACTCACTGACAACATTCACTGACAACATTCACTCACTGACAACATTCACTGACAACATTCGCTCACTGAAAACATTCACTGACAACATTCACTCTCTGACAACATTCACTCACTGACAACATTCACTGACAACATTCACTCACTGACAACATTCACTGACAACATTCACTCACTGACAACATTCACTCACTGACAACATTCACTGACAACATTCACTCACTGACAACATTCACTGACAACATTCACTCACTGACAACATTCACTCACTGACAACATTCACTGACAACATTCACTCACTGACAACATTCACTGACAACATTCACTCACTGACAACATTCACTGACAACATTCACTCACTGACAACATTCACTGACAACATTCATTCTCTGACAACATTCACTGACAACATTCACTCACTGACAACATTCACTGACAACATTCACTCACTGACAACATTTACTCACTGACAACATTCACTGACAACATTCACTCACTGACAACATTCACTCTCTGACAACATTCGCTCACTGACAACATTCACTGACAACATTCACTGACAACATTCACTCTCTGACAACATTCACTGACAACATTCACTCACTGACAACATTCACTGACAACATTCACTCACTGACAACATTTACTCACTGACAACATTCACTGACAACATTCACTCACTGACAACATTCACTGACAACATTCACTCACTGACAACATTCACTCACTGACAACATTCACTGACAACATTCACTCACTGACAACATTCACTGACAACATTCACTCACTGACAACATTCACTCTCTGACAACATTCGCTCACTGACAACATTCACTGACAACATTCACTGACAACATTCACTCACTGACAACATTCACTGACAACATTCACTCTCTGACAACATTCACTGACAACATTCACTCACTGACAACATTCACTGACAACATTCACTCACTGACAACATTTACTCACTGACAACATTCACTGACAACATTCACTCACTGACAACATTCACTCACTGACAACATTCACTGACAACATTCACTCACTGACAACATTCACTGACAACATTCACTCACTGACAACATTCACTGACAACATTCACTCTCTGACAACATTCACTCACTGACAACATTCACTGACAACATTCACTCACTGACAACATTCACTGACAACATTCACTCACTGACAACATTCACTCTCTGACAACATTCGCTCACTGACAACATTCACTGACAACATTCACTGACAACATTCACTCACTGACAACATTCACTGACAACATTCACTCACTGACAACATTCACTGACAACATTCGCTCACTGACAACATTCACTCTCTGACAACATTCACTCACTGACAACATTCACTGACAACATTCACTCACTGACAACATTCACTGACAACATTCACTCACTGACAACATTCACTGACAACATTCACTCACTGACAACATTCACTCACTGACAACATTTACTGACAACATTCACTCACTGACAACATTCACTGACAACATTCACTCACTGACAACATTCACTGACAACATTCACTCACTGACAACATTCACTGACAACATTCACTCACTGACAACATTCACTCTCTGACAACATTCACTCACTGACAACATTCACTGACAACATTCACTCACTGACAACATTCACTGACAACATTCACTCACTGACAACATTCACTCACTGACAACATTCACTGACAACATTCACTCACTGACAACATTCACTGACAACATTCACTCACTGACAACATTCACTGACAACATTTACTCACTGACAACATTCACTGACAACATTCACTCACTGACAACATTCACTCACTGACAACATTCACTGACAACATTCACTCTCTGACAACATTCACTCACTGACAACATTCACTGACAACATTCACTCTCTGACAACATTCACTCACTGACAACATTCACTCTCTGACAACATTCACTCACTGACAACATTCACTCTCTGACAACATTCACTCACTGACAACATTCACTGACAACATTCACTCTCTGACAACATTCATTCACTGACAACATTAACTGACAACATTCACTCACTGACAACATTCACTCACTGACAACATTCACTGACAACATTCACTGACAACATTCACTCACTGACAACATTCACTGACAACATTCACTCTCTGACAACATTCACTGACAACATTCACTCACTGACAACATTCACTGACAACATTCACTCACTGACAACATTTACTCACTGACAACATTCACTGACAACATTCACTCACTGACAACATTCACTGACAACATTCACTCACTGACAACATTCACTGACAACATTCACTCACTGACAACATTCACTCACTGACAACATTCACTGACAACATTTACTCACTGACAACATTCACTCACTGACAACATTCACTGACAACATTCACTCACTGACAACATTCACTGACAACATTCGCTCACTGACAACATTCACTGACAACATTCACTCTCTGACAACATTCACTCACTGACAACATTCACTGACAACATTCACTCACTGACAACATTCACTGACAACATTCACTCACTGACAACATTCACTCACTGACAACATTCACTGACAACATTCACTCACTGACAACATTCACTGACAACATTCACTGACAACATTCACTCACTGACAACATTCACTGACAACATTCACTCACTGATAACATTCACTCACTGACAACATTCACTGACAACATTCACTCACTGACAACATTCACTGACAACATTCACTCACTGACAACATTCACTGACAACATTCACTCACTGACAACATTCACTCTCTGACAACATTCGCTCACTGACAACATTCACTGACAACATTCACTGACAACATTCACTCACTGACAACATTCACTGACAACATTCACTCTCTGACAACATTCACTGACAACATTCACTCACTGACAACATTCACTGACAACATTCACTCACTGACAACATTTACTCACTGACAACATTCACTGACAACATTCACTCACTGACAACATTCACTGACAACATTCACTCACTGACAACATTCACTGACAACATTCACTCACTGACAACATTCACTCACTGACAACATTCACTGACAACATTTACTCACTGACAACATTCACTGACAACATTCACTCACTGACAACATTCACTGACAACATTCACTCACTGACAACATTCACTGACAACATTCGCTCACTGACAACATTCACTGACAACATTCACTCTCTGACAACATTCACTCACTGACAACATTCACTGACAACATTCACTCACTGACAACATTCACTGACAACATTCACTCACTGACAACATTCACTCACTGACAACATTCACTGACAACATTCACTCACTGACAACATTCACTGACAACATTCACTCACTGACAACATTCACTGACAACATTCACTCACTGACAACATTCACTGACAACATTCACTCACTGACAACATTCACTCTCTGACAACATTCGCTCACTGACAACATTCACTGACAACATTCACTGACAACATTCACTCACTGACAACATTCACTGACAACATTCACTCTCTGACAACATTCACTGACAACATTCACTCACTGACAACATTCACTGACAACATTCACTCACTGACAACATTTACTCACTGACAACATTCACTGACAACATTCACTCACTGACAACATTCACTGACAACATTCACTCTCTGACAACATTCACTCACTGACAACATTCACTCTCTGACAACATTCACTCACTGACAACATTCACTCTCTGACAACATTCACTCACTGACAACATTCACTGACAACATTCACTCTCTGACAACATTCATTCACTGACAACATTAACTGACAACATTCACTCACTGACAACATTCACTCTCTGACAACATTCACTCACTGACAACATTCACTGACAACATTCACTGACAACATTCACTCACTGACAACATTCACTGACAACATTCACTCTCTGACAACATTCACTGACAACATTCACTCACTGACAACATTCACTGACAACATTCACTCACTGACAACATTTACTCACTGACAACATTCACTGACAACATTCACTCACTGACAACATTCACTGACAACATTCACTCACTGACAACATTCACTGACAACATTCACTCACTGACAACATTCACTCACTGACAACATTCACTGACAACATTTACTCACTGACAACATTCACTGACAACATTCACTCACTGACAACATTCACTGACAACATTCACTCACTGACAACATTCACTGACAACATTCGCTCACTGACAACATTCACTGACAACATTCACTCTCTGACAACATTCACTCACTGACAACATTCACTGACAACATTCACTCACTGACAACATTCACTCACTGACAACATTCACTCACTGACAACATTCACTGACAACATTCACTCACTGACAACATTCACTGACAACATTCACTCACTGACAACATTCACTGACAACATTCACTCACTGACAACATTCACTGACAACATTCACTCACTGATAACATTCACTCACTGACAACATTCACTGACAACATTCACTCACTGACAACATTCACTGACAACATTCACTCACTGACAACATTCACTGACAACATTCACTCACTGACAACATTCACTCTCTGACAACATTCGCTCACTGACAACATTCACTGACAACATTCACTGACAACATTCACTCACTGACAACATTCACTGACAACATTCACTCTCTGACAACATTCACTGACAACATTCACTCACTGACAACATTCACTGACAACATTCACTCACTGACAACATTTACTCACTGACAACATTCACTGACAACATTCACTCACTGACAACATTCACTGACAACATTCACTCACTGACAACATTTACTCACTGACAACATTCGCTCACTGACAACATTCACTGACAACATTCACTGACAACATTCACTCACTGACAACATTCACTGACAACATTCACTCACTGACAACATTCACTGACAACATTCACTCACTGACAACATTCACTGACAACATTCACTCTCTGACAACATTCACTGACAACATTCACTCACTGACAACATTCACTCACTGACAACATTCACTGACAACATTCACTCACTGACAACATTCACTGACAACATTCACTCACTGACAACATTCACTGACAACATTTACTCACTGACAACATTCACTGACAACATTCACTCACTGACAACATTCACTCTCTGACAACATTCGCTCACTGACAACATTCACTGACAACATTCACTGACAACATTCACTCACTGACAACATTCACTGACAACATTCACTCTCTGACAACATTCACTGACAACATTCACTCACTGACAACATTCACTGACAACATTCACTCACTGACAACATTTACTCACTGACAACATTCACTGACAACATTCACTCACAGACAACATTCACTGACAACATTCACTCACTGACAACATTCACTGACAACATTCACTCACTGACAACATTCACTGACAACATTCACTCTCTGACAACATTCACTCACTGACAACATTCACTGACAACATTCACTCACTGACAACATTCACTGACAACATTCACTCACTGACAACATTCACTGACAACATTCACTCACTGACAACATTCACTGACAACATTCACTCACTGACAACATTCACTCTCTGACAACATTCACTCACTGACAACATTCACTGACAACATTCACTCACTGACAATATTCACTGACAACATTCACTCACTGACAACATTTACTCACTGACAACATTCACTGACAACATTCACTCACTGACAACATTCACTGACAACATTCACTCACTGACAACATTCACTGACAACATTCACTCACTGACAACATTCACTGACAACTTTTACTCACTGACAACATTCACTGACAACATTCACTCACTGACAACATTCACTGACAACATTCACTCACTGACAACATTCACTGACAACATTCACTCACTGACAACATTCACTGACAACATTCACTCTCTGACAACATTCACTCACTGACAACATTCACTGACAACATTCACTCACTGACAACATTCACTGACAACATTCACTCACTGACAACATTCACTCACTGACAACATTCACTGACAACATTCACTCACTGACAACATTCACTGACAACATTCACTGACAACATTCACTCACTGACAACATTCACTGACAACATTCACTCACTGATAACATTCACTCACTGACAACATTCACTGACAACATTCACTCACTGACAACATTCACTGACAACATTCACTCACTGACAACATTCACTGACAACATTCACTCACTGACAACATTCACTCTCTGACAACATTCGCTCACTGACAACATTCACTGACAACATTCACTGACAACATTCACTCACTGACAACATTCACTGACAACATTCACTCTCTGACAACATTCACTGACAACATTCACTCACTGACAACATTCACTGACAACATTCACTCACTGACAACATTTACTCACTGACAACATTCACTGACAACATTCACTCACTGACAACATTCACTGACAACATTCACTCACTGACAACATTCACTGACAACATTCACTCACTGACAACATTCACTCACTGACAACATTCACTGACAACATTTACTCACTGACAACATTCACTGACAACATTCACTCACTGACAACATTCACTGACAACATTCACTCACTGACAACATTCACTGACAACATTCGCTCACTGACAACATTCACTGACAACATTCACTCTCTGACAACATTCACTCACTGACAACATTCACTGACAACATTCACTCACTGACAACATTCACTGACAACATTCACTCACTGACAACATTCACTCACTGACAACATTCACTCACTGACAACATTCACTCACTGACAACATTCACTGACAACATTCACTCACTGACAACATTCACTGACAACATTCACTCACTGACAACATTCACTGACAACATTCACTCACTGATAACATTCACTCACTGACAACATTCACTGACAACATTCACTCACTGACAACATTCACTGACAACATTCACTCACTGACAACATTCACTGACAACATTCACTCACTGACAACATTCACTCTCTGACAACATTCGCTCACTGACAACATTCACTGACAACATTCACTGACAACATTCACTCACTGACAACATTCACTGACAACATTCACTCTCTGACAACATTCACTGACAACATTCACTCACTGACAACATTCACTGACAACATTCACTCACTGACAACATTTACTCACTGACAACATTCACTGACAACATTCACTCACTGACAACATTCACTGACAACATTCACTCTCTGACAACATTCACTCACTGACAACATTCACTCTCTGACAACATTCACTCACTGACAACATTCACTCTCTGACAACATTCACTCACTGACAACATTCACTGACAACATTCACTGACAACATTCACTCACTGACAACATTCACTGACAACATTCACTCTCTGACAACATTCACTGACAACATTCACTCACTGACAACATTCACTGACAACATTCACTCACTGACAACATTTACTCACTGACAACATTCAATGACAACATTCACTCACTGACAACATTCACTGACAACATTCACTCACTGACAACATTCACTGACAACATTCTCTCACTGACAACATTCACTCACTGACAACATTCACTGACAACATTTACTCACTGACAACATTCACTGACAACATTCACTCACTGACAACATTCACTGACAACATTCACTCACTGACAACATTCACTGACAACATTCGCTCACTGACAACATTCACTGACAACATTCACTCTCTGACAACATTCACTCACTGACAACATTCACTGACAACATTCACTCACTGACAACATTCACTCACTGACAACATTCACTGACAACATTCACTCACTGACAACATTCACTGACAACATTCACTCACTGACAACATTCACTGACAACATTCACTCACTGACAACATTCACTGACAACATTCACTCACTGATAACATTCACTCACTGACAACATTCACTGACAACATTCACTCACTGACAACATTCACTGACAACATTCACTCACTGACAACATTCACTCACTGACAACATTCACTCACTGACAACATTCACTCTCTGACAACATTCGCTCACTGACAACATTCACTGACAACATTCACTCACTGACAACATTCACTGACAACATTCACTCTCTGACAAATTCACTGACAACATTCACTCACTGACAACATTCACTGACAACATTCACTCACTGACAACATTTACTCACTGACAACATTCACTGACAACATTCACTCACTGACAACATTCACTGACAACATTCACTCACTGACAACATTTACTCACTGACAACATTCGCTCACTGACAACATTCACTGACAACATTCACTGACAACATTCACTCACTGACAACATTCACTGACAACATTCACTCACTGACAACATTCACTGACAACATTCACTCACTGACAACATTCACTGACAACATTCACTCTCTGACAACATTCACTGACAACATTCACTCACTGACAACATTCACTCACTGACAACATTCACTGACAACATTCACTCACTGACAACATTCACTGACAACATTCACTCACTGACAACATTCACTGACAACATTTACTCACTGACAACATTCACTGACAACATTCACTCACTGACAACATTCACTCTCTGACAACATTCGCTCACTGACAACATTCACTGACAACATTCACTGACAACATTCACTCACTGACAACATTCACTGACAACATTCACTCTCTGACAACATTCACTGACAACATTCACTCACTGACAACATTCACTGACAACATTCACTCACTGACAACATTTACTCACTGACAACATTCACTGACAACATTCACTCACAGACAACATTCACTGACAACATTCACTCACTGACAACATTCACTGACAACATTCACTCACTGACAACATTCACTGACAACATTCACTCTCTGACAACATTCACTCACTGACAACATTCACTGACAACATTCACTCACTGACAACATTCACTGACAACATTCACTCACTGACAACATTCACTCTCTGACAACATTCACTCACTGACAACATTCACTGACAACATTCACTCACTGACAACATTCACTGACAACATTCACTCACTGACAACATTCACTGACAACATTCACTCACTGACAACATTCACTCTCTGACAACATTCACTGACAACATTCACTCACTGACAACATTCACTGACAACATTCACTCACTGACAACATTTACTCACTGACAACATTCACTGACAACATTCACTCACTGACAACATTCACTGACAACATTCACTCACTGACAACATTCACTGACAACATTCACTCACTGACAACATTCACTCACTGACAACATTCACTGACAACATTTACTCACTGACAACATTCACTGACAACATTCACTCACTGACAACATTCACTGACAACATTCACTCACTGACAACATTCACTGACAACATTCGCTCACTGACAACATTCACTGACAACATTCACTCTCTGACAACATTCACTCACTGACAACATTCACTGACAACATTCACTCACTGACAACATTCACTGACAACATTCACTCACTGACAACATTCACTCACTGACAACATTCACTGACAACATTCACTCACTGACAACATTCACTGACAACATTCACTCACTGACAACATTCACTGACAACATTCACTCACTGATAACATTCACTCACTGACAACATTCACTGACAACATTCACTCACTGACAACATTCACTGACAACATTCACTCACTGACAACATTCACTGACAACATTCACTCACTGACAACATTCACTGACAACATTCATTCTCTGACAACATTCACTGACAACATTCACTCACTGACAACATTCACTGACAACATTCACTCACTGACAACATTTACTCACTGACAACATTCACTGACAACATTCACTCACTGACAACATTCACTCTCTGACAACATTCGCTCACTGACAACATTCACTGACAACATTCACTGACAACATTCACTCTCTGACAACATTCACTGACAACATTCACTCACTGACAACATTCACTGACAACATTCACTCACTGACAACATTTACTCACTGACAACATTCACTGACAACATTCACTCACTGACAACATTCACTGACAACATTCACTCACTGACAACATTCACTCACTGACAACATTCACTGACAACATTCACTCACTGACAACATTCACTGACAACATTCACTCACTGACAACATTCACTCTCTGACAACATTCGCTCACTGACAACATTCACTGACAACATTCACTGACAACATTCACTCACTGACAACATTCACTGACAACATTCACTCTCTGACAACATTCACTGACAACATTCACTCACTGACAACATTCACTGACAACATTCACTCACTGACAATATTTACTCACTGACAACATTCACTGACAACATTCACTCACTGACAACATTCACTCACTGACAACATTCACTGACAACATTCACTCACTGACAACATTCACTGACAACATTCACTCACTGACAACATTCACTGACAACATTCACTCTCTGACAACATTCACTCACTGACAACATTCACTGACAACATTCACTCACTGACAACATTCACTGACAACATTCACTCACTGACAACATTCACTCTCTGACAACATTCGCTCACTGACAACATTCACTGACAACATTCACTGACAACATTCACTCACTGACAACATTCACTGACAACATTCACTCACTGACAACATTCACTGACAACATTCGCTCACTGACAACATTCACTCTCTGACAACATTCACTCACTGACAACATTCACTGACAACATTCACTCACTGACAACATTCACTGACAACATTCACTCACTGACAACATTCACTGACAACATTCACTCACTGACAACATTCACTCACTGACAACATTTACTGACAACATTCACTCACTGACAACATTCACTGACAACATTCACTCACTGACAACATTCACTGACAACATTCACTCACTGACAACATTCACTGACAACATTTACTCACTGACAACATTCACTCTCTGACAACATTCACTCACTGACAACATTCACTGACAACATTCACTCACTGACAACATTCACTGACAACATTCACTCACTGACAACATTCACTCACTGACAACATTCACTGACAACATTCACTCACTGACAACATTCACTGACAACATTCACTCACTGACAACATTCACTGACAACATTTACTCACTGACAACATTCACTGACAACATTCACTCACTGACAACATTCACTCACTGACAACATTCACTGACAACATTCACTCTCTGACAACATTCACTCACTGACAACATTCACTCTCTGACAACATTCACTCACTGACAACATTCACTGACAACATTCACTCTCTGACAACATTCACTCACTGACAACATTCACTCTCTGACAACATTCACTCACTGACAACATTCACTCTCTGACAACATTCACTCACTGACAACATTCACTGACAACATTCACTCTCTGACAACATTCATTCACTGACAACATTATCTGACAACATTCACTCACTGACAACATTCACTCTCTGACAACATTCACTCACTGACAACATTCACTGACAACATTCACTGACAACATTCACTCACTGACAACATTCACTGACAACATTCACTCACTGACAACATTCACTGACAACATTCGCTCACTGACAACATTCACTCTCTGACAACATTCACTCACTGACAACATTCACTGACAACATTCACTCACTGACAACATTCACTGACAACATTCACTCACTGACAACATTCACTGACAACATTCACTCACTGACAACATTCACTCACTGACAACATTTACTGACAACATTCACTCACTGACAACATTCACTGACAACATTCACTCACTGACAACATTCACTGACAACATTCACTCACTGACAACATTCACTCTCTGACAACATTCACTCACTGACAACATTCACTGACAACATTCACTCACTGACAACATTCACTCACTGACAACATTCACTGACAACATTCACTCACTGACAACATTCACTGACAACATTCACTCACTGACAACATTCACTGACAACATTTACTCACTGACAACATTCACTGACAACATTCACTCACTGACAACATTCACTCACTGACAACATTCACTGACAACATTCACTCTCTGACAACATTCACTCACTGACAACATTCACTCTCTGACAACATTCACTCACTGACAACATTCACTGACAACATTCACTCTCTGACAACATTCATTCACTGACAACATTAACTGACAACATTCACTCACTGACAACATTCACTCTCTGACAACATTCACTCACTGACAACATTCACTGACAACATTCACTGACAACATTCACTCACTGACAACATTCACTGACAACATTCACTCTCTGACAACATTCACTGACAACATTCACTCACTGACAACATTCACTGACAACATTCACTCACTGACAACATTTACTCACTGACAACATTCACTGACAACATTCACTCACTGACAACATTCACTGACAACATTCACTCACTGACAACATTCACTGACAACATTCACTCACTGACAACATTCACTGACAACATTCACTCACTGACAACATTCACTGACAACATTCACTCACTGACAACATTTACTCACTGACAACATTCACTGACAACATTCACTCACTGACAACATTCACTGACAACATTCACTCACTGACAACATTCACTGACAACATTCACTCACTGACAACATTCACTCACTGACAACATTCACTGACAACATTTACTCACTGACAACATTCACTGACAACATTCACTCACTGACAACATTCACTGACAACATTCACTCACTGACAACATTCACTGACAACATTCGCTCACTGACAACATTCACTGACAACATTCACTCTCTGACAACATTCACTCACTGACAACATTCACTGACAACATTCACTCACTGACAACATTCACTGACAACATTCACTCACTGACAACATTCACTCACTGACAACATTCACTGACAACATTCACTCACTGACAACATTCACTGACAACATTCACTCACTGACAACATTCACTGACAACATTCACTCACTGACAACATTCACTGACAACATTCACTCACTGATAACATTCACTCACTGACAACATTCACTGACAACATTCACTCACTGACAACATTCACTGACAACATTCACTCACTGACAACATTCACTGACAACATTCACTCACTGACAACATTCACTCTCTGACAACATTCGCTCACTGACAACATTCACTGACAACATTCACTGACAACATTCACTCACTGACAACATTCACTGACAACATTCACTCTCTGACAACATTCACTGACAACATTCACTCTCTGACAACATTCACTGACAACATTCACTCACTGACAACATTCACTGACAACATTCACTCACTGACAACATTTACTCACTGACAACATTCACTGACAACATTCACTCACTGACAACATTCACTCACTGACAACATTCACTCTCTGACAACATTCACTCACTGACAACATTCACTCTCTGACAACATTCACTCACTGACAACATTCACTGACAACATTCACTCACTGACAACATTCACTGACAACATTCACTCACTGACAACATTCACTCACTGACCACATTCACTGACAACATTCACTCACTGACAACATTCACTGACAACATTCACTCACTGACAACATTCACTGACAACATTCACTCACTGACAACATTCACTCACTGACAACATTCACTGACAACATTCACTCACTGACAACATTCACTGACAACATTCACTGACAACATTCACTCACTGACAACATTCACTGACAACATTCACTCTCTGACAACATTCACTGACAACATTCACTCACTGACAACATTCACTGACAACATTCACTCACTGACAACATTTACTCACTGACAACATTCACTGACAACATTCACTCACTGACAACATTCACTGACAACATTCACTCACTGACAACATTCACTGACAACATTCACTCACTGACAACATTCACTCACTGACAACATTCACTGACAACATTTACTCACTGACAACATTCACTGACAACATTCACTCACTGACAACATTCACTGACAACATTCACTCACTGACAACATTCACTGACAACATTCGCTCACTGACAACATTCACTGACAACATTCACTCTCTGACAACATTCACTCACTGACAACATTCACTGACAACATTCACTCACTGACAACATTCACTGACAACATTCACTCACTGACAACATTCACTCACTGACAACATTCACTGACAACATTCACTCACTGACAACATTCACTGACAACATTCACTCACTGACAACATTCACTCACTGACAACATTCACTGACAACATTTACTCACTGACAACATTCACTGACAACATTCACTCACTGACAACATTCACTGACAACATTCACTCACTGACAACATTCACTGACAACATTCGCTCACTGACAACATTCACTGACAACATTCACTCTCTGACAACATTCACTCACTGACAACATTCACTGACAACATTCACTCACTGACAACATTCACTGACAACATTCACTCACTGACAACATTCACTCACTGACAACATTCACTGACAACATTCACTCACTGACAACATTCACTGACAACATTCACTCTCTGACAACATTCACTGACAACATTCACTCACTGACAACATTCACTGACAACATTCACTCACTGACAACATTTACTCACTGACAACATTCACTGACAACATTCACTCACTGACAACATTCACTGACAACATTCACTCTCTGACAACATTCACTCACTGACAACATTCACTCTCTGACAACATTCACTCACTGACAACATTCACTCTCTGACAACATTCACTCACTGACAACATTCACTGACAACATTCACTCTCTGACAACATTCATTCACTGACAACATTAACTGACAACATTCACTCACTGACAACATTCACTCTCTGACAACATTCACTCACTGACAACATTCACTGACAACATTCACTGACAACATTCACTCACTGACAACATTCACTGACAACATTCACTCTCTGACAACATTCACTGACAACATTCACTCACTGACAACATTCACTGACAACATTCACTCACTGACAACATTTACTCACTGACAACATTCACTGACAACATTCACTCACTGACAACATTCACTGACAACATTCACTCACTGACAACATTCACTGACAACATTCACTCACTGACAACATTCACTCACTGACAACATTCACTGACAACATTTACTCACTGACAACATTCACTGACAACATTCACTCACTGACAACATTCACTGACAACATTCACTCACTGACAACATTCACTGACAACATTCGCTCACTGACAACATTCACTGACAACATTCACTCTCTGACAACATTCACTCACTGACAACATTCACTGACAACATTCACTCACTGACAACATTCACTGACAACATTCACTCACTGACAACATTCACTCACTGACAACATTCACTGACAACATTCACTCACTGACAACATTCACTGACAACATTCACTCACTGACAACATTCACTGACAACATTCACTCACTGACAACATTCACTGACAACATTCACTCACTGATAACATTCACTCACTGACAACATTCACTGACAACATTCACTCACTGACAACATTCACTGACAACATTCACTCACTGACAACATTCACTGACAACATTCACTCACTGACAACATTCACTCTCTGACAACATTCGCTCACTGACAACATTCACTGACAACATTCACTGACAACATTCACTCACTGACAACATTCACTGACAACATTCACTCTCTGACAAATTCACTGACAACATTCACTCACTGACAACATTCACTGACAACATTCACTCACTGACAACATTTACTCACTGACAACATTCACTGACAACATTCACTCACTGACAACATTCACTGACAACATTCACTCACTGACAACATTTACTCACTGACAACATTCGCTCACTGACAACATTCACTGACAACATTCACTGACAACATTCACTCACTGACAACATTCACTGACAACATTCACTCACTGACAACATTCACTGACAACATTCACTCACTGACAACATTCACTGACAACATTCACTCTCTGACAACATTCACTGACAACATTCACTCACTGACAACATTCACTCACTGACAACATTCACTGACAACATTCACTCACTGACAACATTCACTGACAACATTCACTCACTGACAACATTCACTGACAACATTTACTCACTGACAACATTCACTGACAACATTCACTCACTGACAACATTCACTCTCTGACAACATTCGCTCACTGACAACATTCACTGACAACATTCACTGACAACATTCACTCACTGACAACATTCACTGACAACATTCACTCTCTGACAACATTCACTGACAACATTCACTCACTGACAACATTCACTGACAACATTCACTCACTGACAACATTTACTCACTGACAACATTCACTGACAACATTCACTCACAGACAACATTCACTGACAACATTCACTCACTGACAACATTCACTGACAACATTCACTCACTGACAACATTCACTGACAACATTCACTCTCTGACAACATTCACTCACTGACAACATTCACTGACAACATTCACTCACTGACAACATTCACTGACAACATTCACTCACTGACAACATTCACTGACAACATTCACTCACTGACAACATTCACTCTCTGACAACATTCACTCACTGACAACATTCACTGACAACATTCACTCACTGACAACATTCACTGACAACATTCACTCACTGACAACATTCACTGACAACATTCACTCACTGACAACATTCACTCTCTGACAACATTCACTGACAACATTCACTCACTGACAACATTCACTGACAACATTCACTCACTGACAACATTTACTCACTGACAACATTCACTGACAACATTCACTCACTGACAACATTCACTGACAACATTCACTCACTGACAACATTCACTGACAACATTCACTCACTGACAACATTCACTCACTGACAACATTCACTGACAACATTTACTCACTGACAACATTCACTGACAACATTCACTCACTGACAACATTCACTGACAACATTCACTCACTGACAACATTCACTGACAACATTCGCTCACTGACAACATTCACTGACAACATTCACTCTCTGACAACATTCACTCACTGACAACATTCACTGACAACATTCACTCACTGACAACATTCACTGACAACATTCACTCACTGACAACATTCACTCACTGACAACATTCACTGACAACATTCACTCACTGACAACATTCACTGACAACATTCACTCACTGACAACATTCACTGACAACATTCACTCACTGACAACATTCACTCACTGACAACATTCACTGACAACATTCATTCTCTGACAACATTTACTCACTGACAACATTCACTGACAACATTCACTCACTGACAACATTCACTCTCTGACAACATTCGCTCACTGACAACATTCACTGACAACATTCACTGACAACATTCACTCTCTGACAACATTCACTGACAACATTCACTCACTGACAACATTCACTGACAACATTCACTCACTGACAACATTTACTCACTGACAACATTCACTGACAACATTCACTCACTGACAACATTCACTGACAACATTCACTCACTGACAACATTCACTCACTGACAACATTCACTGACAACATTCACTCACTGACAACATTCACTGACAACATTCACTCACTGACAACATTCACTCTCTGACAACATTCGCTCACTGACAACATTCACTGACAACATTCACTGACAACATTCACTCACTGACAACATTCACTGACAACATTCACTCTCTGACAACATTCACTGACAACATTCACTCACTGACAACATTCACTGACAACATTCACTCACTGACAATATTTACTCACTGACAACATTCACTGACAACATTCACTCACTGACAACATTCACTCACTGACAACATTCACTGACAACATTCACTCACTGACAACATTCACTGACAACATTCACTCACTGACAACATTCACTGACAACATTCACTCTCTGACAACATTCACTCACTGACAACATTCACTCTCTGACAACATTCGCTCACTGACAACATTCACTGACAACATTCACTGACAACATTCACTCACTGACAACATTCACTGACAACATTCACTCACTGACAACATTCACTGACAACATTCGCTCACTGACAACATTCACTCTATGACAACATTCACTCACTGACAACATTCACTGACAACATTCACTCACTGACAACATTCACTGACAACATTCACTCACTGACAACATTCACTGACAACATTCACTCACTGACAACATTCACTCACTGACAACATTTACTGACAACATTCACTCACTGACAACATTCACTGACAACATTCACTCACTGACAACATTCACTGACAACATTCACTCACTGACAACATTCACTGACAACATTCACTCACTGACAACATTCACTCTCTGACAACATTCACTCACTGACAACATTCACTGACAACATTCACTCACTGACAACATTCACTCACTGACAACATTCACTCACTGACAACATTCACTGACAACATTCACTCACTGACAACATTCACTGACAACATTCACTCACTGACAACATTCACTGACAACATTTACTCACTGACAACATTCACTGACAACATTCACTCACTGACAACATTCACTCACTGACAACATTCACTGACAACATTCACTCTCTGACAACATTCACTCACTGACAACATTCACTCTCTGACAACATTCACTCACTGACAACATTCACTGACAACATTCACTCTCTGACAACATTCACTCACTGACAACATTCACTCTCTGACAACATTCACTCACTGACAACATTCACTCTCTGACAACATTCACTCACTGACAACATTCACTGACAACATTCACTCTCTGACAACATTCATTCACTGACAACATTAACTGACAACATTCACTCACTGACAACATTCACTCTCTGACAACATTCACTCACTGACAACATTCACTGACAACATTCACTGACAACATTCACTCACTGACAACATTCACTGACAACATTCACTCACTGACAACATTCACTGACAACATTCGCTCACTGACAACATTCACTCTCTGACAACATTCACTCACTGACAACATTCACTGACAACATTCACTCACTGACAACATTCACTGACAACATTCACTCACTGACAACATTCACTGACAACATTCACTCACTGACAACATTCACTCACTGACAACATTTACTGACAACATTCACTCACTGACAACATTCACTGACAACATTCACTCACTGACAACATTCACTGACAACATTCACTCACTGACAACATTCACTCTCTGACAACATTCACTCACTGACAACATTCACTGACAACATTCACTCACTGACAACATTCACTGACAACATTCACTCACTGACAACATTCACTCACTGACAACATTCACTGACAACATTCACTCACTGACAACATTCACTGACAACATTCACTCACTGACAACATTCACTGACAACATTTACTCACTGACAACATTCACTGACAACATTCACTCACTGACAACATTCACTCACTGACAACATTCACTGACAACATTCACTCTCTGACAACATTCACTCACTGACAACATTCACTCTCTGACAACATTCACTCACTGACAACATTCACTGACAACATTCACTCTCTGACAACATTCATTCACTGACAACATTAACTGACAACATTCACTCACTGACAACATTCACTCTCTGACAACATTCACTCACTGACAACATTCACTGACAACATTCACTGACAACATTCACTCACTGACAACATTCACTGACAACATTCACTCTCTGACAACATTCACTGACAACATTCACTCACTGACAACATTCACTGACAACATTCACTCACTGACAACATTTACTCACTGACAACATTCACTGACAACATTCACTCACTGACAACATTCACTGACAACATTCACTCACTGACAACATTCACTGACAACATTCACTCACTGACAACATTCACTGACAACATTCACTCACTGACAACATTCACTGACAACATTCACTCACTGACAACATTTACTCACTGACAACATTCACTGACAACATTCACTCACTGACAACATTCACTGACAACATTCACTCACTGACAACATTCACTGACAACATTCACTCACTGACAACATTCACTCACTGACAACATTCACTGACAACATTTACTCACTGACAACATTCACTGACAACATTCACTCACTGACAACATTCACTGACAACATTCACTCACTGACAACATTCACTGACAACATTCGCTCACTGACAACATTCACTGACAACATTCACTCTCTGACAACATTCACTCACTGACAACATTCACTGACAACATTCACTCACTGACAACATTCACTGACAACATTCACTCACTGACAACATTCACTCACTGACAACATTCACTGACAACATTCACTCACTGACAACATTCACTGACAACATTCACTCACTGACAACATTCACTGACAACATTCACTCACTGACAACATTCACTGACAACATTCACTCACTGATAACATTCACTCACTGACAACATTCACTGACAACATTCACTCACTGACAACATTCACTGACAACATTCACTCACTGACAACATTCACTGACAACATTCACTCACTGACAACATTCACTCTCTGACAACATTCGCTCACTGACAACATTCACTGACAACATTCACTGACAACATTCACTCACTGACAACATTCACTGACAACATTCACTCTCTGACAACATTCACTGACAACATTCACTCTCTGACAACATTCACTGACAACATTCACTCACTGACAACATTCACTGACAACATTCACTCACTGACAACATTTACTCACTGACAACATTCACTGACAACATTCACTCACTGACAACATTCACTCACTGACAACATTCACTCTCTGACAACATTCACTCACTGACAACATTCACTCTCTGACAACATTCACTCACTGACAACATTCACTGACAACATTCACTCACTGACAACATTCACTGACAACATTCACTCACTGACAACATTCACTCACTGACCACATTCACTGACAACATTCACTCACTGACAACATTCACTGACAACATTCACTCACTGACAACATTCACTGACAACATTCACTCACTGACAACATTCACTCACTGACAACATTCACTGACAACATTCACTCACTGACAACATTCACTGACAACATTTACTCACTGACAACATTCACTGACAACATTCACTCACTGACAACATTCACTCACTGACAACATTCACTGACAACATTCACTCTCTGACAACATTCACTCACTGACAACATTCACTCTCTGACAACATTCACTCACTGACAACATTCACTGACAACATTCACTCTCTGACAACATTCACTCACTGACAACATTCACTCTCTGACAACATTCACTCACTGACAACATTCACTCTCTGACAACATTCACTCACTGACAACATTCACTGACAACATTCACTCTCTGACAACATTCATTCACTGACAACATTAACTGACAACATTCACTCACTGACAACATTCACTCTCTGACAACATTCACTCACTGACAACATTCACTGACAACATTCACTGACAACATTCACTCACTGACAACATTCACTGACAACATTCACTCTCTGACAACATTCACTGACAACATTCACTCACTGACAACATTCACTGACAACATTCACTCACTGACAACATTTACTCACTGACAACATTCACTGACAACATTCACTCACTGACAACATTCACTGACAACATTCACTCACTGACAACATTCACTGACAACATTCACTCACTGACAACATTCACTGACAACATTCACTCACTGACAACATTCACTCTCTGACAACATTCGCTCACTGACAACATTCACTGACAACATTCACTGACAACATTCACTCACTGACAACATTCACTGACAACATTCACTCTCTGACAACATTCACTGACAACATTCACTCTCTGACAACATTCACTGACAACATTCACTCACTGACAAAATTCACTGACAACATTCACTCACTGACAACATTTACTCACTGACAACATTCACTGACAACATTCACTCACTGACAACATTCACTGACAACATTCACTCACTGACAACATTCACTCACTGACAACATTCACTCTCTGACAACATTCACTCACTGACAACATTCACTCTCTGACAACATTCACTCACTGACAACATTCACTGACAACATTCACTCACTGACAACATTCACTGACAACATTCACTCACTGACAACATTCACTCACTGACCACATTCACTGACAACATTCACTCACTGACAACATTCACTGACAACATTCACTCACTGACAACATTCACTGACAACATTCACTCACTGACAACATTCACTCACTGACAACATTCACTGACAACATTCACTCACTGACAACATTCACTGACAACATTTACTCACTGACAACATTCACTGACAACATTCACTCACTGACAACATTCACTCACTGACAACATTCACTGACAACATTCACTCTCTGACAACATTCACTCACTGACAACATTCACTCTCTGACAACATTCACTCACTGACAACATTCACTGACAACATTCACTCTCTGACAACATTCACTCACTGACAACATTCACTCTCTGACAACATTCACTCACTGACAACATTCACTCTCTGACAACATTCACTCACTGACAACATTCACTGACAACATTCACTCTCTGACAACATTCATTCACTGACAACATTAACTGACAACATTCACTCACTGACAACATTCACTCTCTGACAACATTCACTCACTGACAACATTCACTGACAACATTCACTGACAACATTCACTCACTGACAACATTCACTGACAACATTCACTCTCTGACAACATTCACTGACAACATTCACTCACTGACAACATTCACTGACAACATTCACTCACTGACAACATTTACTCACTGACAACATTCACTGACAACATTCACTCACTGACAACATTCACTGACAACATTCACTCACTGACAACATTCACTGACAACATTCACTCACTGACAACATTCACTCACTGACAACATTCACTGACAACATTTACTCACTGACAACATTCACTGACAACATTCACTCACTGACAACATTCACTGACAACATTCACTCACTGACAACATTCACTGACAACATTCGCTCACTGACAACATTCACTGACAACATTCACTCTCTGACAACATTCACTCACTGACAACATTCACTGACAACATTCACTCACTGACAACATTCACTGACAACATTCACTCACTGACAACATTCACTCACTGACAACATTCACTGACAACATTCACTCACTGACAACATTCACTGACAACATTCACTCACTGACAACATTCACTGACAACATTCACTCACTGATAACATTCACTCACTGACAACATTCACTGACAACATTCACTCACTGACAACATTCACTGACAACATTCACTCACTGACAACATTCACTGACAACATTCACTCACTGACAACATTCACTCTCTGACAACATTCGCTCACTGACAACATTCACTGACAACATTCACTGACAACATTCACTCACTGACAACATTCACTGACAACATTCACTCTCTGACAACATTCACTGACAACATTCACTCACTGACAACATTCACTGACAACATTCACTCACTGACAACATTTACTCACTGACAACATTCACTGACAACATTCACTCACTGACAACATTCACTGACAACATTCACTCACTGACAACATTCACTCACTGACAACATTCACTCTCTGACAACATTCACTCACTGACAACATTCACTCTCTGACAACATTCACTCACTGACAACATTCACTGACAACATTCACTCACTGACAACATTCACTGACAACATTCACTCACTGACAACATTCACTCACTGAAAACATTCACTGACAACATTCACTCACTGACAACATTCACTGACAACATTCACTCACTGACAACATTCACTCACTGACAACATTCACTGACAACATTCACTCTCTGACAACATTCACTCACTGACAACATTCAATGACAACATTCACTCACTGACAACATTCACTGACAACATTCACTCTCTGACAACATTCACTGACAACATTCACTCACTGACAACATTCACTGACAACATTCACTCACTGACAACATTCACTCTCTGACAACATTCACTCACTGACAACATTCACTGACAACATTCACTCTCTGACAACATTCACTGACAACATTCACTCACTGACAACATTCACTGACAACATTCACTCACTGACAACATTTACTCACTGACAACACTCACTGACAACATTCACTCTCTGACAACATTCACTCACTGACAACATTCACTGACAACATTCACTCACTGACAACATTCACTGACAACATTCACTCACTGACAACATTCACTGACAACATTCACTCACTGACAACATTCACTCTCTGACAACATTCACTCACTGACAACATTCAATGACAACATTCACTGACAACATTCACTCACTGACAACATTCACTGACAACATTCACTCTCTGACAACATTCACTGACAACATTCACTCACTGACAACATTCACTGACAACATTCACTCACTGACAACATTTACTCACTGACAACATTCACTGACAACATTCACTCACTGACAACATTCGCTCACTGACAACATTCACTCTCTGACAACATTCACTCACTGACAACATTCACTCACTGACAACATTCACTGACAACATTCACTCACTGACAACATTCACTGACAACATTCACTCACTGACAACATTCACTCACTGACAACATTCACTGACAACATTCACTCACTGACAACATTCACTGACAACATTCACTCACTGACAACATTCACTCACTGACAACATTCACTGACAACATTCACTCACTGACAACATTCACTGACAACATTCACTCACTGACAACATTCACTGACAACATTTACTCACTGACAACATTCACTGACAACATTCACTCACTGACAACATTCACTCACTGACAACATTCACTGACAACATTCACTCTCTGACAACATTCACTCACTGACAACATTCACTCTCTGACAACATTCACTCACTGACAACATTCACTGACAACATTCACTCTCTGACAACATTCACTCACTGACAACATTCACTCTCTGACAACATTCACTCACTGACAACATTCACTCTCTGACAACATTCACTCACTGACAACATTCACTGACAACATTCACTCACTGACAACATTCACTGACAACATTCACTCACTGACAACATTTACTCACTGACAACATTCACTGACAACATTCACTCACTGACAACATTCACTGACAACATTCACTCACTGACAACATTCACTGACAACATTCACTCACTGACAACATTCACTCTCTGACAACATTCGCTCACTGACAACATTCACTGACAACATTCACTGACAACATTCACTCACTGACAACATTCACTGACAACATTCACTCTCTGACAACATTCACTGACAACATTCACTCTCTGACAACATTCACTGACAACATTCACTCACTGATAACATTCACTGACAACATTCACTCACTGACAACATTTACTCACTGACAACATTCACTGACAACATTCACTCACTGACAACATTCACTGACAACATTCACTCACTGACAACATTCACTCACTGACAACATTCACTCTCTGACAACATTCACTCACTGACAACATTCACTCTCTGACAACATTCACTCACTGACAACATTCACTGACAACATTCACTCTCTGACAACATTCATTCACTGACAACATTAACTGACAACATTCACTCACTGACAACATTCACTCTCTGACAACATTCACTCACTGACAACATTCACTGACAACATTCACTGACAACATTCACTCACTGACAACATTCACTGACAACATTCACTCTCTGACAACATTCACTGACAACATTCACTCACTGACAACATTCACTGACAACATTCACTCACTGACAACATTTACTCACTGACAACATTCACTGACAACATTCACTCACTGACAACATTCACTGACAACATTCACTCACTGACAACATTCACTGACAACATTCACTCACTGACAACATTCACTCACTGACAACATTCACTGACAACATTTACTCACTGACAACATTCACTGACAACATTCACTCACTGACAACATTCACTGACAACATTCACTCACTGACAACATTCACTGACAACATTCGCTCACTGACAACATTCACTGACAACATTCACTCTCTGACAACATTCACTCACAGACAACATTCACTGACAACATTCACTCACTGACAACATTCACTGACAACATTCACTCACTGACAACATTCACTCACTGACAACATTCACTGACAACATTCACTCACTGACAACATTCACTGACAACATTCACTCACTGACAACATTCACTGACAACATTCACTCACTGACAACATTCACTGACAACATTCACTCACTGATAACATTCACTCACTGACAACATTCACTGACAACATTCACTCACTGACAACATTCACTGACAACATTCACTCACTGACAACATTCACTGACAACATTCACTCACTGACAACATTCACTCTCTGACAACATTCGCTCACTGACAACATTCACTGACAACATTCACTGACAACATTCACTCACTGACAACATTCACTGACAACATTCACTCTCTGACAACATTCACTGACAACATTCACTCACTGACAACATTCACTGACAACATTCACTCACTGACAACATTTACTCACTGACAACATTCACTGACAACATTCACTCACTGACAACATTCACTGACAACATTCACTCACTGACAACATTCACTCACTGACAACATTCACTCTCTGACAACATTCACTCACTGACAACATTCACTCTCTGACAACATTCACTCACTGACAACATTCACTGACAACATTCACTCACTGACAACATTCACTGACAACATTCACTCACTGACAACATTCACTCACTGACAACATTCACTGACAACATTCACTCACTGACAACATTCACTGACAACATTCACTCACTGACAACATTCACTCACTGACAACATTCACTGACAACATTCACTCACTGACAACATTCACTGACAACATTCACTCACTGACAACATTCACTGACAACATTTACTCACTGACAACATTCACTGACAACATTCACTCACTGACAACATTCACTCACTGACAACATTCACTGACAACATTCACTCTCTGACAACATTCACTCACTGACAACATTCACTCTCTGACAACATTCACTCACTGACAACATTCACTGACAACATTCACTCTCTGACAACATTCACTCACTGACAACATTCACTCTCTGACAACATTCACTCACTGACAACATTCACTCTCTGACAACATTCACTCACTGACAACATTCACTGACAACATTCACTCTCTGACAACATTCATTCACTGACAACATTAACTGACAACATTCACTCACTGACAACATTCACTCTCTGACAACATTCACTCACTGACAACATTCACTGACAACATTCACTGACAACATTCACTCACTGACAACATTCACTGACAACATTCACTCTCTGACAACATTCACTGACAACATTCACTCACTGACAACATTCACTGACAACATTCACTCACTGACAACATTTACTCACTGACAACATTCACTGACAACATTCACTCACTGACAACATTCACTCACTGACAACATTCACTGACAACATTTACTCACTGACAACATTCACTGACAACATTCACTCACTGACAACATTCACTGACAACATTCACTCACTGACAACATTCACTGACAACATTCGCTCACTGACAACATTCACTGACAACATTCACTCTCTGACAACATTCACTCACTGACAACATTCACTGACAACATTCACTCACTGACAACATTCACTGACAACATTCACTCACTGACAACATTCACTCACTGACAACATTCACTGACAACATTCACTCACTGACAACATTCACTGACAACATTCACTCACTGACAACATTCACTGACAACATTCACTCACTGACAACATTCACTGACAACATTCACTCACTGATAACATTCACTCACTGACAACATTCACTGACAACATTCACTCACTGACAACATTCACTGACAACATTCACTCACTGACAACATTCACTGACAACATTCACTCACTGACAACATTCACTCTCTGACAACATTCGCTCACTGACAACATTCACTGACAACATTCACTGACAACATTCACTCACTGACAACATTCACTGACAACATTCACTCTCTGACAACATTCACTGACAACATTCACTGACAACATTCACTCACTGACAACATTCACTGACAACATTCATTCTCTGACAACATTCACTGACAACATTCACTCACTGACAACATTCACTGACAACATTCACTCACTGACAACATTTACTCACTGACAACATTCACTGACAACATTCACTGACAACATTCACTCTCTGACAACATTCACTGACAACATTCACTCACTGACAACATTCACTGACAACATTCACTCACTGACAACATTTACTCACTGACAACATTCACTGACAACATTCACTCACTGACAACATTCACTGACAACATTCACTCACTGACAACATTCACTCACTGACAACATTCACTGACAACATTCACTCACTGACAACATTCACTCTCTGACAACATTCGCTCACTGACAACATTCACTGACAACATTCACTGACAACATTCACTCACTGACAACATTCACTGACAACATTCACTCTCTGACAACATTCACTGACAACATTCACTCACTGACAACATTCACTGACAACATTCACTCACTGACAACATTTACTCACTGACAACATTCACTGACAACATTCACTCACTGACAACATTCACTCACTGACAACATTCACTGACAACATTCACTCACTGACAACATTCACTGACAACATTCACTCACTGACAACATTCACTGACAACATTCACTCTCTGACAACATTCACTCACTGACAACATTCACTGACAACATTCACTCACTGACAACATTCACTGACAACATTCACTCACTGACAACATTCACTCTCTGACAACATTCGCTCACTGACAACATTCACTGACAACATTCACTGACAACATTCACTCACTGACAACATTCACTGACAACATTCACTCACTGACAACATTCACTGACAACATTCGCTCACTGACAACATTCACTCTCTGACAACATTCACTCACTGACAACATTCACTGACAACATTCACTCACTGACAACATTCACTGACAACATTCACTCACTGACAACATTCACTGACAACATTCACTCACTGACAACATTCACTCACTGACAACATTTACTGACAACATTCACTCACTGACAACATTCACTGACAACATTCACTCACTGACAACATTCACTGACAACATTCACTCACTGACAACATTCACTGACAACATTCACTCACTGACAACATTCACTCTCTGACAACATTCACTCACTGACAACATTCACTGACAACATTCACTCACTGACAACATTCACTGACAACATTCACTCACTGACAACATTCACTCACTGACAACATTCACTGACAACATTCACTCACTGACAACATTCACTGACAACATTCACTCACTGACAACATTCACTGACAACATTTACTCACTGACAACATTCACTGACAACATTCACTCACTGACAACATTCACTCACTGACAACATTCACTGACAACATTCACTCTCTGACAACATTCACTCACTGACAACATTCACTCTCTGACAACATTCACTCACTGACAACATTCACTGACAACATTCACTCTCTGACAACATTCACTCACTGACAACATTCACTCTCTGACAACATTCACTCACTGACAACATTCACTCTCTGACAACATTCACTCACTGACAACATTCACTGACAACATTCACTCTCTGACAACATTCATTCACTGACAACATTAACTGACAACATTCACTCACTGACAACATTCACTCTCTGACAACATTCACTCACTGACAACATTCACTGACAACATTCACTGACAACATTCACTCACTGACAACATTCACTGACAACATTCACTCACTGACAACATTCACTGACAACATTCGCTCACTGACAACATTCACTCTCTGACAACATTCACTCACTGACAACATTCACTGACAACATTCACTCACTGACAACATTCACTGACAACATTCACTCACTGACAACATTCACTGACAACATTCACTCACTGACAACATTCACTCACTGACAACATTTACTGACAACATTCACTCACTGACAACATTCACTGACAACATTCACTCACTGACAACATTCACTGACAACATTCACTCACTGACAACATTCACTGACAACATTCACTCACTGACAACATTCACTCTCTGACAACATTCACTCACTGACAACATTCACTGACAACATTCACTCACTGACAACATTCACTGACAACATTCACTCACTGACAACATTCACTCACTGACAACATTCACTGACAACATTCACTCACTGACAACATTCACTGACAACATTCACTCACTGACAACATTCACTGACAACATTTACTCACTGACAACATTCACTGACAACATTCACTCACTGACAACATTCACTCACTGACAACATTCACTGACAACATTCACTCACTGACAACATTCACTCACTGACAACATTCACTCTCTGACAACATTCACTCACTGACAACATTCACTCTCTGACAACATTCACTCACTGACAACATTCACTGACAACATTCACTCTCTGACAACATTCATTCACTGACAACATTAACTGACAACATTCACTCACTGACAACATTCACTCTCTGACAACATTCACTCACTGACAACATTCACTGACAACATTCACTGACAACATTCACTCACTGACAACATTCACTGACAACATTCACTCTCTGACAACATTCACTGACAACATTCACTCACTGACAACATTCACTGACAACATTCACTCACTGACAACATTTACTCACTGACAACATTCACTGACAACATTCACTCACTGACAACATTCACTGACAACATTCACTCACTGACAACATTCACTGACAACATTCACTCACTGACAACATTCACTCACTGACAACATTCACTGACAACATTTACTCACTGACAACATTCACTGACAACATTCACTCACTGACAACATTCACTGACAACATTCACTCACTGACAACATTCACTGACAACATTCGCTCACTGACAACATTCACTGACAACATTCACTCTCTGACAACATTCACTCACTGACAACATTCACTGACAACATTCACTCACTGACAACATTCACTGACAACATTCGCTCACTGACAACATTCACTCACTGACAACATTCACTGACAACATTCACTCACTGACAACATTCACTGACAACATTCACTCACTGACAACATTCACTGACAACATTCACTCACTGACAACATTCACTGACAACATTCACTCACTGATAACATTCACTCACTGACAACATTCACTGACAACATTCACTCTCTGACAACATTCACTGACAACATTCACTCACTGACAACATTCACTGACAACATTCACTCACTGACAACATTTACTCACTGACAACATTCACTGACAACATTCACTCACTGACAACATTCACTGACAACATTCACTCACTGACAACATTCACTCACTGACAACATTCACTCTCTGACAACATTCACTCACTGACAACATTCACTCTCTGACAACATTCACTCACTGACAACATTCACTGACAACATTCACTCACTGACAACATTCACTGACAACATTCACTCACTGACAACATTCACTCACTGACAACATTCACTGACAACATTCACTCACTGACAACATTCACTGACAACATTCACTCACTGACAACATTCACTCACTGACAACATTCACTGACAACATTCACTCACTGACAACATTCACTGACAACATTTACTCACTGACAACATTCACTGACAACATTCACTCACTGACAACATTCACTCACTGACAACATTCACTGACAACATTCACTCTCTGACAACATTCACTCACTGACAACATTCACTCTCTGACAACATTCACTCACTGACAACATTCACTGACAACATTCACTCTCTGACAACATTCACTCACTGACAACATTCACTCTCTGACAACATTCACTCACTGACAACATTCACTCTCTGACAACATTCACTCACTGACAACATTCACTGACAACATTCACTCTCTGACAACATTCACTCACTGACAACATTCACTCTCTGACAACATTCACTCACTGACAACATTCACTGACAACATTCACTGACAACATTCACTCTCTGACAACATTCACTGACAACATTCACTCTCTGACAACATTCACTGACAACATTCACTCACTGACAACATTCACTGACAACATTCACTCACTGACAACATTCACTGACAACATTCACTCACTGACAACATTCACTGACAACATTCACTCACTGACAACATTCACTCACTGACAACATTCACTCTCTGACAACATTCACTCACTGACAACATTCACTCTCTGACAACATTCACTCACTGACAACATTCACTGACAACATTCACTCACTGACAACATTCACTGACAACATTCACTCACTGACAACATTCACTGACAACATTCACTCACTGACAACATTCACTGACAACATTCACTCACTGACAACATTCACTCACTGACAACATTCACTGACAACATTCACTCACTGACAACATTCACTGACAACATTTACTCACTGACAACATTCACTGACAACATTCACTCACTGACAACATTCACTCACTGACAACATTCACTGACAACATTCACTCTCTGACAACATTCACTCACTGACAACATTCACTCTCTGACAACATTCACTCACTGACAACATTCACTGACAACATTCACTCTCTGACAACATTCACTCACTGACAACATTCACTCTCTGACAACATTCACTCACTGACAACATTCACTCTCTGACAACATTCACTCACTGACAACATTCACTGACAACATTCACTCTCTGACAACATTCATTCACTGACAACATTAACTGACAACATTCACTCACTGACAACATTCACTCTCTGACAACATTCACTCACTGACAACATTCACTGACAACATTCACTGACAACATTCACTCACTGACAACATTCACTGACAACATTCACTCTCTGACAACATTCACTGACAACATTCACTCACTGACAACATTCACTGACAACATTCACTCACTGACAACATTTACTCACTGACAACATTCACTGACAACATTCACTCACTGACAACATTCACTGACAATATTCACTCACTGACAACATTCACTGACAACATTCACTCACTGACAACATTCACTCACTGACAACATTCACTGACAACATTTACTCACTGACAACATTCACTGACAACATTCACTCACTGACAACATTCACTGACAACATTCACTCACTGACAACATTCACTGACAACATTCGCTCACTGACAACATTCACTGACAACATTCACTCTCTGACAACATTCACTCACTGACAACATTCACTGACAACATTCACTCACTGACAACATTCACTGACAACATTCACTCACTGACAACATTCACTCACTGACAACATTCACTGACAACATTCACTCACTGACAACATTCACTGACAACATTCACTCACTGATAACATTCACTCACTGACAACATTCACTGACAACATTCACTCACTGACAACATTCACTGACAACATTCACTCACTGACAACATTCACTGACAACATTCACTCACTGACAACATTCACTCTCTGACAACATTCGCTCACTGACAACATTCACTGACAACATTCACTGACAACATTCACTCACTGACAACATTCACTGACAACATTCACTCTCTGACAACATTCACTGACAACATTCACTCACTGACAACATTCACTGACAACATTCACTCACTGACAACATTTACTCACTGACAACATTCACTGACAACATTCACTCACTGACAACATTCACTGACAACATTCACTCACTGACAACATTCACTCACTGACAACATTCACTCTCTGACAACATTCACTCACTGACAACATTCACTCTCTGACAACATTCACTCACTGACAACATTCACTGACAACATTCACTCACTGACAACATTCACTGACAACATTCACTCACTGACAACATTCACTCACTGACAACATTCACTGACAACATTCACTCACTGACAACATTCACTGACAACATTCACTCACAGACAACATTCACTCACTGACAACATTCACTGACAACATTCACTCACTGACAACATTCACTGACAACATTCACTCACTGACAACATTCACTGACAACATTTACTCACTGACAACATTCACTGACAACATTCACTCACTGACAACATTCACTCACTGACAACATTCACTGACAACATTCACTCTCTGACAACATTCACTCACTGACAACATTCACTCTCTGACAACATTCACTCACTGACAACATTCACTGACAACATTCACTCTCTGACAACATTCACTCACTGACAACATTCACTCTCTGACAACATTCACTCACTGACAACATTCACTCTCTGACAACATTCACTCACTGACAACATTCACTGACAACATTCACTCTCTGACAACATTCATTCACTGACAACATTAACTGACAACATTCACTCACTGACAACATTCACTCTCTGACAACATTCACTCACTGACAACATTCACTGACAACATTCACTGACAACATTCACTCACTGACAACATTCACTGACAACATTCACTCTCTGACAACATTCACTGACAACATTCACTCACTGACAACATTCACTGACAACATTCACTCACTGACAACATTTACTCACTGACAACATTCACTGACAACATTCACTCACTGACAACATTCACTCACTGACAACATTCACTGACAACATTTACTCACTGACAACATTCACTGACAACATTCACTCACTGACAACATTCACTGACAACATTCACTCACTGACAACATTCACTGACAACATTCGCTCACTGACAACATTCACTGACAACATTCACTCTCTGACAACATTCAATCACTGACAACATTCACTGACAACATTCACTCACTGACAACATTCACTGACAACATTCACTCACTGACAACATTCACTCACTGACAACATTCACTGACAACATTCACTCACTGACAACATTCACTGACAACATTCACTCACTGACAACATTCACTGACAACATTCACTCACTGACAACATTCACTGACAACATTCACTCACTGATAACATTCACTCACTGACAACATTCACTGACAACATTCACTCACTGACAACATTCACTGACAACATTCACTCACTGACAACATTCACTGACAACATTCACTCACTGACAACATTCACTCTCTGACAACATTCGCTCACTGACAACATTCACTGACAACATTCACTGACAACATTCACTCACTGACAACATTCACTGACAACATTCACTCTCTGACAACATTCACTGACAACATTCACTCACTGACAACATTCACTGACAACATTCACTCACTGACAACATTTACTCACTGACAACATTCACTGACAACATTCACTCACTGACAACATTCACTGACAACATTCACTCACTGACAACATTCACTGACAACATTCACTCACTGACAACATTCACTCACTGACAACATTCACTGACAACATTTACTCACTGACAACATTCACTGACAACATTCACTCACTGACAACATTCACTGACAACATTCACTCACTGACAACATTCACTGACAACATTCGCTCACTGACAACATTCACTGACAACATTCACTCTCTGACAACATTCACTCACTGACAACATTCACTGACAACATTCACTCACTGACAACATTCACTGACAACATTCACTCACTGACAACATTCACTCACTGACAACATTCACTGACAACATTCACTCACTGACAACATTCACTGACAACATTCACTCACTGACAACATTCACTGACAACATTCACTCACTGACAACATTCACTGACAACATTCACTCACTGATAACATTCACTCACTGACAACATTCACTGACAACATTCACTCACTGACAACATTCACTGACAACATTCACTCACTGACAACATTCACTGACAACATTCACTCACTGACAACATTCACTCTCTGACAACATTCGCTCACTGACAACATTCACTGACAACATTCACTGACAACATTCACTCACTGACAACATTCACTGACAACATTCACTCTCTGACAACATTCACTGACAACATTCACTCACTGACAACATTCACTGACAACATTCACTCACTGACAACATTTACTCACTGACAACATTCACTGACAACATTCACTCACTGACAACATTCACTGACAACATTCACTCACTGACAACATTCACTCTCTGACAACATTCACTCACTGACAACATTCACTCTCTGACAACATTCACTCACTGACAACATTCACTGACAACATTCACTCACTGACAACATTCACTGACAACATTCACTCACTGACAACATTCACTCACTGACAACATTCACTGACAACATTCACTCACTGACAACATTCACTGACAACATTCACTCACTGACAACATTCACTGACAACATTCACTCACTGACAACATTCACTCACTGACAACATTCACTGACAACATTCACTCACTGACAACATTCACTGACAACATTCACTCACTGACAACATTCACTGACAACATTTACTCACTGACAACATTCACTGACAACATTCACTCACTGACAACATTCACTCACTGACAACATTCACTGACAACATTCACTCTCTGACAACATTCACTCACTGACAACATTCACTCTCTGACAACATTCACTCACTGACAACATTCACTGACAACATTCACTCTCTGACAACATTCACTCACTGACAACATTCACTCTCTGACAACATTCACTCACTGACAACATTCACTCTCTGACAACATTCACTCACTGACAACATTCACTGACAACATTCACTCTCTGACAACATTCATTCACTGACAACATTAACTGACAACATTCACTCACTGACAACATTCACTCTCTGACAACATTCACTCACTGACAACATTCACTGACAACATTCACTGACAACATTCACTCACTGACAACATTCACTGACAACATTCACTCTCTGACAACATTCACTGACAACATTCACTCACTGACAACATTCACTGACAACATTCACTCACTGACAACATTTACTCACTGACAACATTCACTGACAACATTCACTCACTGACAACATTCACTGACAACATTCACTCACTGACAACATTCACTGACAACATTCACTCACTGACAACATTCACTCACTGACAACATTCACTGACAACATTTACTCACTGACAACATTCACTGACAACATTCACTCACTGACAACATTCACTGACAACATTCACTCACTGACAACATTCACTGACAACATTCGCTCACTGACAACATTCACTGACAACATTCACTCTCTGACAACATTCACTCACTGACAACATTCACTGACAACATTCACTCACTGACAACATTCACTGACAACATTCACTCACTGACAACATTCACTCACTGACAACATTCACTGACAACATTCACTCACTGACAACATTCACTGACAACATTCACTCACTGACAACATTCACTGACAACATTCACTCACTGACAACATTCACTGACAACATTCACTCACTGACAACATTCACTGACAACATTCACTCACTGACAACATTCACTCTCTGACAACATTCGCTCACTGACAACATTCACTGACAACATTCACTGACAACATTCACTCACTGACAACATTCACTGACAACATTCACTCTCTGACAACATTCACTGACAACATTCACTCACTGACAACATTCACTGACAACATTCACTCACTGACAACATTCACTCACTGACAACATTCACTGACAACATTCACTCACTGACAACATTCACTGACAACATTCACTCACTGACAACATTCACTGACAACATTCACTCACTGACAACATTCACTGACAACATTCGCTCACTGACAACATTCACTGACAACATTCACTCTCTGACAACATTCACTCACTGACAACATTCACTGACAACATTCACTCACTGACAACATTCACTGACAACATTCACTGACAACATTCACTCACTGACAACATTCACTCACTGACAACATTCACTCACTGACAACATTCACTGACAACATTCACTCACTGACAACATTCACTGACAACATTCACTCTCTGACAACATTCACTCACTGACAACATTCACTGACAACATTCACTGACAACATTCACTCACTGACAACATTCACTCTCTGACAACATTCACTGACAACATTCACTCACTGACAACATTCACTGACAACATTCACTCACTGACAACATTTACTCACTGACAACATTCACTGACAACATTCACTCACTGACAACATTCACTGACAACATTCACTCACTGACAACATTCACTCACTGACAACATTCACTGACAACATTCACTCACTGACAACATTCACTGACAACATTCACTCACTGACAACATTCACTGACAACATTCACTCACTGACAACATTCGCTCACTGACAACATTCACTGACAACATTCACTCTCTGACAACATTCACTCACTGACAACATTCACTGACAACATTCACTCACTGACAACATTCACTGACAACATTCACTCACTGACAACATTCACTGACAACATTCACTCACTGACAACATTCACTCACTGACAACATTCACTGACAACATTCACTCACTGACAACATTCACTGACAACATTCACTCACTGACAACATTCACTGACAACATTCACTCACTGACAACATTCACTCTCTGACAACATCCACTCACTGACAACATTCACTGACAACATTCACTGACAACATTCACTCACTGACAACATTCACTGACAACATTCACTCTCTGACAACATTCACTGACAACATTCACTCACTGACAACATTCACTGACAACATTCACTCACTGACAATATTTACTCACTGACAACATTCACTGACAACATTCACTCACTGACAACATTCACTCTCTGACAACATTCGCTCACTGACAACATTCACTGACAACATTCACTGACAACATTCACTCTCTGACAACATTCACTGACAACATTCACTCACTGACAACATTTACTCACTGACAACATTCACTCACAGACAACATTCACTGACAACATTCACTGACAACATTCACTCACTGACAACATTCACTGACAACATTCACTCACTGACAACATTCACTGACAACATTCACTCACTGACAACATTCACTGACAACATTCACTCACTGACAACATTCACTCTCTGACAACATTCGCTCACTGACAACATTCACTGACAACATTCACTGACAACATTCACTCACTGACAACATTCACTGACAACATTCACTCTCTGACAACATTCACTGACAACATTCACTCACTGACAACATTCACTGACAACATTCACTCACTGACAACATTTACTCACTGACAACATTCACTGACAACATTCACTCACTGACAACATTCACTGACAACATTCACTCACTGAAACATTCACTCACTGACAACACTGACAACATTCACTGACAACATTCACTCACTGACAACATTCACTGACAACATTCACTCACTGACAACATTCACTGACAACATTCACTCACTGACAACATTCACTGACAACATTCGCTCACTGACAACATTCACTGACAACATTCACTCTCTGACAACATTCGCTCACTGACAACATTCACTGACAACATTCACTGACAACATTCACTCACTGACAACATTCACTCTCTGACAACATTCACTCACTGACAACATTCACTGACAACATTCACTCTCTGACAACATTCACTGACAACATTCACTCACTGACAACATTCACTGACAACATTCACTCACTGACAACATTTACTCACTGACAACATTCACTGACAACATTCACTCACTGACAACATTCACTCTCTGACAACATTCGCTCACTGACAACATTCACTGACAACATTCACTGACAACATTCACTCTCTGACAACATTCACTGACAACATTCACTCACTGACAACATTTACTCACTGACAACATTCACTGACACCATTCACTCAGAGACAACATTCACTACCAACATTCACTCACTGACAACATTCACTCACTGACAACATTCACTGACAACATTCACTCACTGACAACATTCACTGACAACATTCACTCACTGACAACATTCACTGACAACATTCACTCACTGACAACATTCACTGACAACATTCACTCACTGACAACATTCACTGACAACATTCACTCACTGACAACATTCACTCTCTGACAACATTCGCTCACTGACAACATTCACTGACAACATTCACTGACAACATTCACTCACTGACAACATTCACTGACAACATTCACTCTCTGACAACATTCACTGACAACATTCACTCACTGACAACATTCACTGACAACATTCACTCACTGACAACATTTACTCACTGACAACATTCACTGACAACATTCACTCACAGACAACATTCACTGACAACATTCACTCACTGACAACATTCACTCACTGACAACATTCACTGACAACATTCACTCACTGACAACATTCACTGACAACATTCACTCACTGACAACATTCACTGACAACATTCACTCTCTGACAACATTCACTCACTGACAACATTCACTGACAACATTCACTCACTGACAACATTCACTGACAACATTCACTCACTGACAACATTCACTGACAACATTCACTCACTGACAACATTCACTCACTGACAACATTCACTGACAACATTCACTCACTGACAACATTCACTGACAACATTCACTCACTGACAACATTCACTGACAACATTCACTCACTGACAACATTCACTCTCTGACAACATTCACTCACTGACAACATTCACTGACAACATTCACTCACTGACAACATTCACTGACAACATTCACTCACTGACAACATTCACTCACTGACAACATTTACTCACTGACAACATTCACTGACAACATTCACTCACTGACAACATTCACTCACTGACAACATTCACTGACAACATTCACTCACTGACAACATTCACTGACAACATTCACTCTCTGACAACATTCACTCACTGACAACATTCACTGACAACATTCACTCACTGACAACATTCACTGACAACATTCACTCACTGACAACATTCACTCACTGACAACATTCACTGACAACATTCACTCACTGACAACATTCACTGACAACATTCACTCACTGACAACATTCACTGACAACATTCACTCACTGACAACATTCACTGACAACATTCACTCACTGACAACATTCACTCTCTGACAACATTCACTCACTGACAACATTCACTGACAACATTCACTCACTGACAACATTCACTGACAACATTCACTCACTGACAACATTCACTGACAACATTCACTCACTGACAACATTCACTGACAACATTCACTCACTGACAACATTCACTCTCTGACAACATTCGCTCACTGACAACATTCACTGACAACATTCACTGACAACATTCACTCACTGACAACATTCACTGACAACATTCACTCACTGACAACATTTACTCACTGACAACATTCACTGACAACATTCACTCACTGACAACATTCACTGACAACATTCACTCACTGACAACATTCACTCACTGACAACATTCACTGACAACATTCACTCACTGACAACATTCACTGACAACATTCACTCACTGACAACATTCACTGACAACATTCACTCACTGACAACATTCACTGACAACATTCGCTCACTGACAACATTCACTGACAACATTCACTCACTGACAACATTCACTCACTGACAACATTCACTGACAACATTCGCTCACTGACAACATTCACTGACAACATTCACTCTCTGACAACATTCACTCACTGACAACATTCACTGACAACATTCACTCACTGACAACATTCACTGACAACATTCACTCACTGACAACATTCACTGACAACATTCACTCACTGACAACATTCACTCACTGACAACATTCACTGACAACATTCACTCACTGACAACATTCACTGACAACATTCACTCACTGACAACATTCACTGACAACATTCACTCACTGACAACATTCACTCTCTGACAACATTCACTCACTGACAACATTCACTGACAACATTCACTGACAACATTCACTCACTGACAACATTCACTGACAACATTCATTCTCTGACAACATTCACTGACAACATTCACTCACTGACAACATTCACTGACAACATTCACTCACTGACAACATTTACTCACTGACAACATTCACTGACAACATTCACTCACTGACAACATTCACTCTCTGACAACATTCGCTCACTGACAACATTCACTGACAACATTCACTGACAACATTCACTCACTGACAACATTCACTGACAACATTCACTCACTGACAACATTCACTGACAACATTCACTCACTGACAACATTTACTCACTGACAACATTCACTGACAACATTCACTCACTGACAACATTCACTGACAACATTCACTCACTGACAACATTCACTGACAACATTCACTCACTGACAACATTCACTCTCTGACAACATTCGCTCACTGACAACATTCACTGACAACATTCACTGACAACATTCACTCACTGACAACATTCACTCTCTGACAACATTCACTCACTGACAACATTCACTGACAACATTCACTCTCTGACAACATTCACTGACAACATTCACTCACTGACAACATTCACTGACAACATTCACTCACTGACAACATTCACTGACAACATTCACTCACTGACAACATTCACTGACAACATTCACTGACTGACAACATTCACTGACTGACAACATTCACTGACAACATTCACTCACTGACAACATTCACTGACAACATTCATTCACTGACAACATTCACTGACAACATTCACTCACTGACAACATTCACTCACTGACAACATTCACTGACAACATTCACTCACTGACAACATTCACTGACAACATTCACTCACTGACAACATTCACTGACAACATTCACTCACTGACAACATTCGCTCACTGACAACATTCACTGACAACATTCACTCTCTGACAACATTCACTCACTGACAACATTCACTGACAACATTCACTCACTGACAACATTCACTGACAACATTCACTCACTGACAACATTCACTGACAACATTCACTCACTGACAACATTCACTCACTGACAACATTCACTGACAACATTCACTCACTGACAACATTCACTGACAACATTCACTCACTGACAACATTCACTGACAACATTCACTCACTGACAACATTCACTCTCTGACAACATCCACTCACTGACAACATTCACTGACAACATTCACTGACAACATTCACTCACTGACAACATTCACTGACAACATTCACTCTCTGACAACATTCACTGACAACATTCACTCACTGACAACATTCACTGACAACATTCACTCACTGACAATATTTACTCACTGACAACATTCACTGACAACATTCACTCACTGACAACATTCACTCTCTGACAACATTCGCTCACTGACAACATTCACTGACAACATTCACTGACAACATTCACTCTCTGACAACATTCACTGACAACATTCACTCACTGACAACATTTACTCACTGACAACATTCACTCACAGACAACATTCACTGACAACATTCACTGACAACATTCACTCACTGACAACATTCACTGACAACATTCACTCACTGACAACATTCACTGACAACATTCACTCACTGACAACATTCACTGACAACATTCACTCACTGACAACATTCACTCTCTGACAACATTCGCTCACTGACAACATTCACTGACAACATTCACTGACAACATTCACTCACTGACAACATTCACTGACAACATTCACTCTCTGACAACATTCACTGACAACATTCACTCACTGACAACATTCACTGACAACATTCACTCACTGACAACATTTACTCACTGACAACATTCACTGACAACATTCACTCACTGACAACATTCACTGACAACATTCACTCACTGAAACATTCACTCACTGACAACACTGACAACATTCACTGACAACATTCACTCACTGACAACATTCACTGACAACATTCACTCACTGACAACATTCACTGACAACATTCACTCACTGACAACATTCACTGACAACATTCGCTCACTGACAACATTCACTGACAACATTCACTCTCTGACAACATTTGCTCACTGACAACATTCACTGACAACATTCACTGACAACATTCACTCACTGACAACATTCACTCTCTGACAACATTCACTCACTGACAACATTCACTGACAACATTCACTCTCTGACAACATTCACTGACAACATTCACTCACTGACAACATTCACTGACAACATTCACTCACTGACAACATTTACTCACTGACAACATTCACTGACAACATTCACTCACTGACAACATTCACTCTCTGACAACATTCGCTCACTGACAACATTCACTGACAACATTCACTGACAACATTCACTCTCTGACAACATTCACTGACAACATTCACTCACTGACAACATTTACTCACTGACAACATTCACTGACACCATTCACTCAGAGACAACATTCACTACCAACATTCACTCACTGACAACATTCACTCACTGACAACATTCACTGACAACATTCACTCACTGACAACATTCACTGACAACATTCACTCACTGACAACATTCACTGACAACATTCACTCACTGACAACATTCACTGACAACATTCACTCACTGACAACATTCACTGACAACATTCACTCACTGACAACATTCACTCTCTGACAACATTCGCTCACTGACAACATTCACTGACAACATTCACTGACAACATTCACTCACTGACAACATTCACTGACAACATTCACTCTCTGACAACATTCACTGACAACATTCACTCACTGACAACATTCACTGACAACATTCACTCACTGACAACATTTACTCACTGACAACATTCACTGACAACATTCACTCACAGACAACATTCACTGACAACATTCACTCACTGACAACATTCACTCACTGACAACATTCACTGACAACATTCACTCACTGACAACATTCACTGACAACATTCACTCACTGACAACATTCACTGACAACATTCACTCTCTGACAACATTCACTCACTGACAACATTCACTGACAACATTCACTCACTGACAACATTCACTGACAACATTCACTCACTGACAACATTCACTGACAACATTCACTCACTGACAACATTCACTCACTGACAACATTCACTGACAACATTCACTCACTGACAACATTCACTGACAACATTCACTCACTGACAACATTCACTGACAACATTCACTCACTGACAACATTCACTCTCTGACAACATTCACTCACTGACAACATTCACTGACAACATTCACTCACTGACAACATTCACTGACAACATTCACTCACTGACAACATTCACTCACTGACAACATTTACTCACTGACAACATTCACTGACAACATTCACTCACTGACAACATTCACTCACTGACAACATTCACTGACAACATTCACTCACTGACAACATTCACTGACAACATTCACTCTCTGACAACATTCACTCACTGACAACATTCACTGACAACATTCACTCACTGACAACATTCACTGACAACATTCACTCACTGACAACATTCACTCACTGACAACATTCACTGACAACATTCACTCACTGACAACATTCACTGACAACATTCACTCACTGACAACATTCACTGACAACATTCACTCACTGACAACATTCACTGACAACATTCACTCACTGACAACATTCACTCTCTGACAACATTCACTCACTGACAACATTCACTGACAACATTCACTCACTGACAACATTCACTGACAACATTCACTCACTGACAACATTCACTGACAACATTCACTCACTGACAACATTCACTGACAACATTCACTCACTGACAACATTCACTCTCTGACAACATTCGCTCACTGACAACATTCACTGACAACATTCACTGACAACATTCACTCACTGACAACATTCACTGACAACATTCACTCACTGACAACATTTACTCACTGACAACATTCACTGACAACATTCACTCACTGACAACATTCACTGACAACATTCACTCACTGACAACATTCACTCACTGACAACATTCACTGACAACATTCACTCACTGACAACATTCACTGACAACATTCACTCACTGACAACATTCACTGACAACATTCACTCACTGACAACATTCACTGACAACATTCGCTCACTGACAACATTCACTGACAACATTCACTCACTGACAACATTCACTCACTGACAACATTCACTGACAACATTCGCTCACTGACAACATTCACTGACAACATTCACTCTCTGACAACATTCACTCACTGACAACATTCACTGACAACATTCACTCACTGACAACATTCACTGACAACATTCACTCACTGACAACATTCACTGACAACATTCACTCACTGACAACATTCACTCACTGACAACATTCACTGACAACATTCACTCACTGACAACATTCACTGACAACATTCACTCACTGACAACATTCACTGACAACATTCACTCACTGACAACATTCACTCTCTGACAACATTCACTCACTGACAACATTCACTGACAACATTCACTGACAACATTCACTCACTGACAACATTCACTGACAACATTCATTCTCTGACAACATTCACTGACAACATTCACTCACTGACAACATTCACTGACAACATTCACTCACTGACAACATTTACTCACTGACAACATTCACTGACAACATTCACTCACTGACAACATTCACTCTCTGACAACATTCGCTCACTGACAACATTCACTGACAACATTCACTGACAACATTCACTCACTGACAACATTCACTGACAACATTCACTCACTGACAACATTCACTGACAACATTCACTCACTGACAACATTTACTCACTGACAACATTCACTGACAACATTCACTCACTGACAACATTCACTGACAACATTCACTCACTGACAACATTCACTGACAACATTCACTCACTGACAACATTCACTCTCTGACAACATTCGCTCACTGACAACATTCACTGACAACATTCACTGACAACATTCACTCACTGACAACATTCACTCTCTGACAACATTCACTCACTGACAACATTCACTGACAACATTCACTCTCTGACAACATTCACTGACAACATTCACTCACTGACAACATTCACTGACAACATTCACTCACTGACAACATTCACTGACAACATTCACTCACTGACAACATTCACTGACAACATTCACTGACTGACAACATTCACTGACTGACAACATTCACTGACAACATTCACTCACTGACAACATTCACTGACAACATTCATTCACTGACAACATTCACTGACAACATTCACTCACTGACAACATTCACTGACAACATTCACTCACTGACAACATTCACTCTCTGACAACATTCACTCACTGACAACATTCACTGACAACATTAACTCACTGACAACATTCACTGACAACATTCACTCACTGACAACATTCACTCACTGACAACATTCACTGACAACATTCACTCACTGACAACATTCACTGACAACATTCACTCACTGACAACATTCACTGACAACATTTACTCACTGACAACATTCACTGACAACATTCACTCACTGACAACATTCACTCTCTGACAACATTCGCTCACTGACAACATTCACTGACAACATTCACTGACAACATTCACTCACTGACAACATTCACTCTCTGACAACATTCACTCACTGACAACATTCACTGACAACATTCACTGACAACATTCACTCACTGACAACATTCACTGACAACATTCACTCTCTGACAACATTCACTCTCTGACAACATTCACTCACTGACAACATTCACTGACAACATTCACTCACTGACAACATTTACTCACTGACAACATTCACTGACAACATTCACTCACTGACAACATTCACTCTCTGACAACATTCGCTCACTGACAACATTCACTGACAACATTCACTGACAACATTCACTCACTGACAACATTCACTGACAACATTCACTCTCTGACAACATTCACTGACAACATTCACTCACTGACAACATTCACTGACAACATTCACTCACTGACAACATTTACTCACTGACAACATTCACTGACAACATTCACTCACTGACAACATTCACTGACAACATTCACTCACTGAAACATTCACTCACTGACAACACTGACAACATTCACTGACAACATTCACTCACTGACAACATTCACTGACAACATTCACTCACTGACAACATTCACTGACAACATTCACTCACTGACAACATTCACTGACAACATTCGGTCTCTGACAACATTCACTGACAACATTCACTGACAACATTCACTCACTGACAACATTCACTCTCTGACAACATTCACTCACTGACAACATTCACTGACAACATTCACTCTCTGACAACATTCACTGACAACATTCACTCACTGACAACATTCACTGACAACATTCACTCACTGACAACATTCACTGACAACATTCACTCACTGACAACATTTACTCACTGACAACATTCACTGACAACATTCACTGACAACATTCACTCACTGACAACATTCACTGACAACATTCACTCACTGACAACATTCACTCACTGACAACATTCACTGACAACATTCACTCACTGACAACATTCACTGACAACATTCACTCACTGACAACATTCACTGACAACATTCACTCACTGACAACATTCACTGACAACATTCACTCACTGACAACATTCACTCTCTGACAACATTCACTCACTGACAACATTCACTGACAACATTCACTGACAACATTCACTCACTGACAACATTCACTGACAACATTCACTCTCTGACAACATTCACTGACAACATTCACTCACTGACAACATTCACTGACAACATTCACTCACTGACAACATTTACTCACTGACAACATTCACTGACAACATTCACTCACTGACAACATTCACTCTCTGACAACATTCGCTCACTGACAACATTCACTGACAACATTCACTGACAACATTCACTCACTGACAACATTCACTGACAACATTCACTCACTGACAACATTCACTGACAACATTCACTCACTGACAACATTCACTGACAACATTCACTCACTGACAACATTCACTGACAACATTCACTCACTGACAACATTCACTGACAACATTCACTCACTGACAACATTCACTCTCTGACAACATTCACTCACTGACAACATTCACTGACAACATTCACTCACTGACAACATTCACTGACAACATTCACTCACTGACAACATTCACTCTCTGACAACATTCGCTCACTGACAACATTCACTGACAACATTCACTGACAACATTCACTCACTGACAACATTCACTGACAACATTCACTCACTGACAACATTCACTGACAACATTCACTCACTGACAACATTCACTCACTGACAACATTCACTGACAACATTCACTCACTGACAACATTCACTGACAACATTCACTCACTGACAACATTCACTCACTGACAACATTCACTGACAACATTCACTCACTGACAACATTCACTGACAACATTCACTCACTGACAACATTCACTCACTGACAACATTCACTGACAACATTCACTCACTGACAACATTCACTGACAACATTCACTCACTGACAACATTCACTCACTGACAACATTCACTGACAACATTCACTCACTGACAACATTCACTGACAACATTCACTCACTGACAACATTCACTGACAACATTCACTCACTGACAACATTCACTGACAACATTCACTCACTGACAACATTCACTGACAACATTCGCTCACTGACAACATTCACTGACAACATTCACTCACTGACAACATTCACTCACTGACAACATTCACTGACAACATTCGCTCACTGACAACATTCACTGACAACATTCACTCTCTGACAACATTCACTCACTGACAACATTCACTGACAACATTCACTCACTGACAACATTCACTGACAACATTCACTCACTGACAACATTCACTCACTGACAACATTCACTGACAACATTCACTCACTGACAACATTCACTCTCTGACAACATTCACTCACTGACAACATTCACTGACAACATTCACTGACAACATTCACTCACTGACAACATTCACTGACAACATTCATTCTCTGACAACATTCACTGACAACATTCACTCACTGACAACATTCACTGACAACATTCACTCACTGACAACATTTACTCACTGACAACATTCACTGACAACATTCACTCACTGACAACATTCACTCTCTGACAACATTCGCTCACTGACAACATTCACTGACAACATTCACTGACAACATTCACTCACTGACAACATTCACTGACAACATTCACTCTCTGACAACATTCACTGACAACATTCACTCACTGACAACATTCACTGACAACATTCACTCACTGACAACATTTACTCACTGACAACATTCACTGACAACATTCACTCACTGACAACATTCACTGACAACATTCACTCACTGACAACATTCACTGACAACATTCACTCACTGACAACATTCACTCACTGACAACATTCACTGACAACATTTACTCATTGACAACATTCACTGACAACATTCACTCACTGACAACATTCACTGACAACATTCACTCACTGACAACATTCACTGACAACATTCGCTAACTGACAACATTCACTGACAACATTCACTCTCTGACAACATTCACTCACTGACAACATTCACTGACAACATTCACTCACTGACAACATTCACTGACAACATTCACTCACTGACAACATTCACTCACTGACAACATTCACTGACAACATTCACTCACTGACAACATTCACTGACAACATTCACTCACTGACAACATTCACTGACAACATTCACTCACTGATAACATTCACTCACTGACAACATTCACTGACAACATTCACTCACTGACAACATTCACTGACAACATTCACTCACTGACAACATTCACTGACAACATTCACTCACTGACAACATTCACTGACAACATTCACTCACTGACAACATTCACTCTCTGACAACATTCGCTCACTGACAACATTCACTGACAACATTCACTGACAACATTCACTCACTGACAACATTCACTGACAACATTCACTCTCTGACAACATTCACTGACAACATTCACTCTCTGACAACATTCACTGACAACATTCACTCACTGACAACATTCACTGACAACATTCACTCACTGACAACATTTACTCACTGACAACATTCACTGACAACATTCACTCACTGACAACATTCACTGACAACATTCACTCACTGACAACATTCACTCACTGACAACATTCACTCTCTGACAACATTCACTCACTGACAACATTCACTCTCTGACAACATTCACTCACTGACAACATTCACTGACAACATTCACTCACTGACAACATTCACTGACAACATTCACTCACTGACAACATTCACTCACTGACCACATTCACTGACAACATTCACTCACTGACAACATTCACTGACAACATTCACTCACTGACAACATTCACTGACAACATTCACTCACTGACAACATTCACTGACAACATTCACTCACTGACAACATTCACTGACAACATTTACTCACTGACAACATTCACTGACAACATTCACTCACTGACAACATTCACTCACTGACAACATTCACTGACAACATTCACTCTCTGACAACATTCACTCACTGACAACATTCACTCTCTGACAACATTCACTCACTGACAACATTCACTGACAACATTCACTCTCTGACAACATTCACTCACTGACAACATTCACTCTCTGACAACATTCACTCACTGACAACATTCACTCTCTGACAACATTCACTCACTGACAACATTCACTGACAACATTCACTGACAACATTCACTCACTGACAACATTCACTGACAACATTCACTCTCTGACAACATTCACTGACAACATTCACTCACTGACAACATTCACTGACAACATTCACTCACTGACAACATTTACTCACTGACAACATTCACTGACAACATTCACTCACTGACAACATTCACTGACAACATTCACTCACTGACAACATTCACTGACAACATTCACTCACTGACAACATTCACTGACAACATTCACTCACTGACAACATTCACTCTCTGACAACATTCGCTCACTGACAACATTCACTGACAACATTCACTGACAACATTCACTCACTGACAACATTCACTGACAACATTCACTCTCTGACAACATTCACTGACAACATTCACTCTCTGACAACATTCACTGACAACATTCACTCACTGACAACATTCACTGACAACATTCACTCACTGACAACATTTACTCACTGACAACATTCACTGACAACATTCACTCACTGACAACATTCACTGACAACATTCACTCACTGACAACATTCACTCACTGACAACATTCACTCTCTGACAACATTCACTCACTGACAACATTCACTCTCTGACAACATTCACTCACTGACAACATTCACTGACAACATTCACTCACTGACAACATTCACTGACAACATTCACTCACTGACAACATTCACTCACTGACCACATTCACTGACAACATTCACTCACTGACAACATTCACTGACAACATTCACTCACTGACAACATTCACTGACAACATTCACTCACTGACAACATTCACTCACTGACAACATTCACTGACAACATTCACTCACTGACAACATTCACTGACAACATTTACTCACTGACAACATTCACTGACAACATTCACTCACTGACAACATTCACTCACTGACAACATTCACTGACAACATTCACTCTCTGACAACATTCACTCACTGACAACATTCACTCTCTGACAACATTCACTCACTGACAACATTCACTGACAACATTCACTCTCTGACAACATTCACTCACTGACAACATTCACTCTCTGACAACATTCACTCACTGACAACATTCACTCTCTGACAACATTCACTCACTGACAACATTCACTGACAACATTCACTCTCTGACAACATTCATTCACTGACAACATTAACTGACAACATTCACTCACTGACAACATTCACTCTCTGACAACATTCACTCACTGACAACATTCACTGACAACATTCACTGACAACATTCACTCACTGACAACATTCACTGACAACATTCACTCTCTGACAACATTCACTGACAACATTCACTCACTGACAACATTCACTGACAACATTCACTCACTGACAACATTTACTCACTGACAACATTCACTGACAACATTCACTCACTGACAACATTCACTGACAACATTCACTCACTGACAACATTCACTCACTGACAACATTCACTCACTGACAACATTCACTCACTGACAACATTCACTGACAACATTTACTCACTGACAACATTCACTGACAACATTCACTCACTGACAACATTCACTGACAACATTCACTCACTGACAACATTCACTGACAACATTCGCTCACTGACAACATTCACTGACAACATTCACTCTCTGACAACATTCACTCACTGACAACATTCACTGACAACATTCACTCACTGACAACATTCACTGACAACATTCACTCACTGACAACATTCACTCACTGACAACATTCACTGACAACATTCACTCACTGACAACATTCACTGACAACATTCACTCACTGACAACATTCACTGACAACATTCACTCACTGACAACATTCACTGACAACATTCACTCACTGATAACATTCACTCACTGACAACATTCACTGACAACATTCACTCACTGACAACATTCACTGACAACATTCACTCACTGACAACATTCACTGACAACATTCACTCACTGACAACATTCACTCTCTGACAACATTCGCTCACTGACAACATTCACTGACAACATTCACTGACAACATTCACTCACTGACAACATTCACTGACAACATTCACTCTCTGACAACATTCACTGACAACATTCAATCACTGACAACATTCACTGACAACATTCACTCACTGACAACATTTACTCACTGACAACATTCACTGACAACATTCACTCACTGACAACATTCACTGACAACATTCACTCACTGACAACATTCACTCACTGACAACATTCACTCTCTGACAACATTCACTCACTGACAACATTCACTCTCTGACAACATTCACTCACTGACAACATTCACTGACAACATTCACTCACTGACAACATTCACTGACAACATTCACTCACTGACAACATTCACTCACTGACAACATTCACTGACAACATTCACTCACTGACAACATTCACTGACAACATTCACTCACTGACAACATTCACTCACTGACAACATTCACTGACAACATTCACTCACTGACAACATTCACTGACAACATTCACTCACTGACAACATTCACTGACAACATTTACTCACTTACAACATTCACTGACAACATTCACTCACTGACAACATTCACTCACTGACAACATTCACTCACTGACAACATTCACTGACAACATTCACTCTCTGACAACATTCACTCACTGACAACATTCACTCTCTGACAACATTCACTCACTGACAACATTCACTCTCTGACAACATTCACTCACTGACAACATTCACTGACAACATTCACTCTCTGACAACATTCATTCACTGACAACATTAACTGACAACATTCACTCACTGACAACATTCACTCTCTGACAACATTCACTCACTGACAACATTCACTGACAACATTCACTGACAACATTCACTCACTGACAACATTCACTGACAACATTCACTCTCTGACAACATTCACTGACAACATTCACTCACTGACAACATTCACTGACAACATTCACTCACTGACAACATTTACTCACTGACAACATTCACTGACAACATTCACTCACTGACAACATTCACTCACTGACAACATTCACTGACAACATTTACTCACTGACAACATTCACTGACAACATTCACTCACTGACAACATTCACTGACAACATTCACTCACTGACAACATTCACTGACAACATTCGCTCACTGACAACATTCACTGACAACATTCACTCTCTGACAACATTCACTCACTGACAACATTCACTGACAACATTCACTCACTGACAACATTCACTCACTGACAACATTCACTGACAACATTCACTCACTGACAACATTCACTGACAACATTCACTCACTGACAACATTCACTGACAACATTCACTCACTGACAACATTCACTGACAACATTCACTCACTGACAACATTCACTGACAACATTCACTCACTGATAACATTCACTCACTGACAACATTCACTCACTGACAACATTCACTGACAACATTCACTCACTGACAACATTCACTCACTGACAACATTCACTGACAACATTCACTCACTGACAACATTCACTGACAACATTCACTCACTGACAACATTCACTCTCTGACAACATTCGCTCACTGACAACATTCACTGACAACATTCACTGACAACATTCACTCACTGACAACATTCACTGACAACATTCACTCTCTGACAACATTCACTGACAACATTCACTCACTGACAACATTCACTGACAACATTCACTCACTGACAACATTTACTCACTGACAACATTCACTGACAACATTCACTCACTGACAACATTCACTGACAACATTCACTCACTGACAACATTCACTGACAACATTCACTCACTGACAACATTCACTCACTGACAACATTCACTGACAACATTTACTCACTGACAACATTCACTGACAACATTCACTCACTGACAACATTCACTGACAACATTCACTCACTGACAACATTCACTGACAACATTCGCTCACTGACAACATTCATTCACTGACAACATTAACTGACAACATTCACTCACTGACAACATTCACTCTCTGACAACATTCACTCACTGACAACATTCACTCTCTGACAACATTCACTCACTGACAACATTCACTGACAACATTCACTCTCTGACAACATTCATTCACTGACAACATTAACTGACAACATTCACTCACTGACAACATTCACTCTCTGACAACATTCACTCACTGACAACATTCACTGACAACATTCACTGACAACATTCACTCACTGACAACATTCACTGACAACATTCACTCTCTGACAACATTCACTGACAACATTCACTCACTGACAACATTCACTGACAACATTCACTCACTGACAACATTTACTCACTGACAACATTCACTGACAACATTCACTCACTGACAACATTCACTGACAACATTCACTCACTGACAACATTCACTGACAACATTCACTCACTGACAACATTCACTGACAACATTCACTCACTGACAACATTTACTCACTGACAACATTCACTGACAACATTCACTCACTGACAACATTCACTGACAACATTCACTCACTGACAACATTCACTGACAACATTCACTCACTGACAACATTCACTCACTGACAACATTCACTGACAACATTTACTCACTGACAACATTCACTGACAACATTCACTCACTGACAACATTCACTGACAACATTCACTCACTGACAACATTCACTGACAACATTCGCTCACTGACAACATTCACTGACAACATTCACTCTCTGACAACATTCACTCACTGACAACATTCACTGACAACATTCACTCACTGACAACATTCACTGACAACATTCACTCACTGACAACATTCACTCACTGACAACATTCACTGACAACATTCACTCACTGACAACATTCACTGACAACATTCACTCACTGACAACATTCACTGACAACATTCACTCACTGACAACATTCACTGACAACATTCGCTCACTGACAACATTCACTGACAACATTCACTCACTGACAACATTCACTCACTGACAACATTCACTGACAACATTCGCTCACTGACAACATTCACTGACAACATTCACTCTCTGACAACATTCACTCACTGACAACATTCACTGACAACATTCACTCACTGACAACATTCACTGACAACATTCACTCACTGACAACATTCACTGACAACATTCACTGACTGACAACATTCACTGACTGACAACATTCACTGACAACATTCACTCACTGACAACATTCACTGACAACATTCATTCACTGACAACATTCACTGACAACATTCACTCACTGACAACATTCACTCACTGACAACATTCACTGACAACATTCACTCACTGACAACATTCACTGACAACATTCACTCACTGACAACATTCACTGACAACATTCACTCACTGACAACATTCGCTCACTGACAACATTCACTGACAACATTCACTCTCTGACAACATTCACTCACTGACAACATTCACTGACAACATTCACTCACTGACAACATTCACTGACAACATTCACTCACTGACAACATTCACTGACAACATTCACTCACTGACAACATTCACTCACTGACAACATTCACTGACAACATTCACTCACTGACAACATTCACTGACAACATTCACTCACTGACAACATTCACTGACAACATTCACTCACTGACAACATTCACTCTCTGACAACATCCACTCACTGACAACATTCACTGACAACATTCACTGACAACATTCACTCACTGACAACATTCACTGACAACATTCACTCTCTGACAACATTCACTGACAACATTCACTCACTGACAACATTCACTGACAACATTCACTCACTGACAATATTTACTCACTGACAACATTCACTGACAACATTCACTCACTGACAACATTCACTCTCTGACAACATTCGCTCACTGACAACATTCACTGACAACATTCACTGACAACATTCACTCTCTGACAACATTCACTGACAACATTCACTCACTGACAACATTTACTCACTGACAACATTCACTCACAGACAACATTCACTGACAACATTCACTGACAACATTCACTCACTGACAACATTCACTGACAACATTCACTCACTGACAACATTCACTGACAACATTCACTCACTGACAACATTCACTGACAACATTCACTCACTGACAACATTCACTCTCTGACAACATTCGCTCACTGACAACATTCACTGACAACATTCACTGACAACATTCACTCACTGACAACATTCACTGACAACATTCACTCTCTGACAACATTCACTGACAACATTCACTCACTGACAACATTCACTGACAACATTCACTCACTGACAACATTTACTCACTGACAACATTCACTGACAACATTCACTCACTGACAACATTCACTGACAACATTCACTCACTGAAACATTCACTCACTGACAACACTGACAACATTCACTGACAACATTCACTCACTGACAACATTCACTGACAACATTCACTCACTGACAACATTCACTGACAACATTCACTCACTGACAACATTCACTGACAACATTCGCTCACTGACAACATTCACTGACAACATTCACTCTCTGACAACATTTGCTCACTGACAACATTCACTGACAACATTCACTGACAACATTCACTCACTGACAACATTCACTCTCTGACAACATTCACTCACTGACAACATTCACTGACAACATTCACTCTCTGACAACATTCACTGACAACATTCACTCACTGACAACATTCACTGACAACATTCACTCACTGACAACATTTACTCACTGACAACATTCACTGACAACATTCACTCACTGACAACATTCACTCTCTGACAACATTCGCTCACTGACAACATTCACTGACAACATTCACTGACAACATTCACTCTCTGACAACATTCACTGACAACATTCACTCACTGACAACATTTACTCACTGACAACATTCACTGACACCATTCACTCAGAGACAACATTCACTACCAACATTCACTCACTGACAACATTCACTCACTGACAACATTCACTGACAACATTCACTCACTGACAACATTCACTGACAACATTCACTCACTGACAACATTCACTGACAACATTCACTCACTGACAACATTCACTGACAACATTCACTCACTGACAACATTCACTGACAACATTCACTCACTGACAACATTCACTCTCTGACAACATTCGCTCACTGACAACATTCACTGACAACATTCACTGACAACATTCACTCACTGACAACATTCACTGACAACATTCACTCTCTGACAACATTCACTGACAACATTCACTCACTGACAACATTCACTGACAACATTCACTCACTGACAACATTTACTCACTGACAACATTCACTGACAACATTCACTCACAGACAACATTCACTGACAACATTCACTCACTGACAACATTCACTCACTGACAACATTCACTGACAACATTCACTCACTGACAACATTCACTGACAACATTCACTCACTGACAACATTCACTGACAACATTCACTCTCTGACAACATTCACTCACTGACAACATTCACTGACAACATTCACTCACTGACAACATTCACTGACAACATTCACTCACTGACAACATTCACTGACAACATTCACTCACTGACAACATTCACTCACTGACAACATTCACTGACAACATTCACTCACTGACAACATTCACTGACAACATTCACTCACTGACAACATTCACTGACAACATTCACTCACTGACAACATTCACTCTCTGACAACATTCACTCACTGACAACATTCACTGACAACATTCACTCACTGACAACATTCACTGACAACATTCACTCACTGACAACATTCACTCACTGACAACATTTACTCACTGACAACATTCACTGACAACATTCACTCACTGACAACATTCACTCACTGACAACATTCACTGACAACATTCACTCACTGACAACATTCACTGACAACATTCACTCTCTGACAACATTCACTCACTGACAACATTCACTGACAACATTCACTCACTGACAACATTCACTGACAACATTCACTCACTGACAACATTCACTCACTGACAACATTCACTGACAACATTCACTCACTGACAACATTCACTGACAACATTCACTCACTGACAACATTCACTGACAACATTCACTCACTGACAACATTCACTGACAACATTCACTCACTGACAACATTCACTCTCTGACAACATTCACTCACTGACAACATTCACTGACAACATTCACTCACTGACAACATTCACTGACAACATTCACTCACTGACAACATTCACTGACAACATTCACTCACTGACAACATTCACTGACAACATTCACTCACTGACAACATTCACTCTCTGACAACATTCGCTCACTGACAACATTCACTGACAACATTCACTGACAACATTCACTCACTGACAACATTCACTGACAACATTCACTCACTGACAACATTTACTCACTGACAACATTCACTGACAACATTCACTCACTGACAACATTCACTGACAACATTCACTCACTGACAACATTCACTCACTGACAACATTCACTGACAACATTCACTCACTGACAACATTCACTGACAACATTCACTCACTGACAACATTCACTGACAACATTCACTCACTGACAACATTCACTGACAACATTCGCTCACTGACAACATTCACTGACAACATTCACTCACTGACAACATTCACTCACTGACAACATTCACTGACAACATTCGCTCACTGACAACATTCACTGACAACATTCACTCTCTGACAACATTCACTCACTGACAACATTCACTGACAACATTCACTCACTGACAACATTCACTGACAACATTCACTCACTGACAACATTCACTGACAACATTCACTCACTGACAACATTCACTCACTGACAACATTCACTGACAACATTCACTCACTGACAACATTCACTGACAACATTCACTCACTGACAACATTCACTGACAACATTCACTCACTGACAACATTCACTCTCTGACAACATTCACTCACTGACAACATTCACTGACAACATTCACTGACAACATTCACTCACTGACAACATTCACTGACAACATTCATTCTCTGACAACATTCACTGACAACATTCACTCACTGACAACATTCACTGACAACATTCACTCACTGACAACATTTACTCACTGACAACATTCACTGACAACATTCACTCACTGACAACATTCACTCTCTGACAACATTCGCTCACTGACAACATTCACTGACAACATTCACTGACAACATTCACTCACTGACAACATTCACTGACAACATTCACTCACTGACAACATTCACTGACAACATTCACTCACTGACAACATTTACTCACTGACAACATTCACTGACAACATTCACTCACTGACAACATTCACTGACAACATTCACTCACTGACAACATTCACTGACAACATTCACTCACTGACAACATTCACTCTCTGACAACATTCGCTCACTGACAACATTCACTGACAACATTCACTGACAACATTCACTCACTGACAACATTCACTCTCTGACAACATTCACTCACTGACAACATTCACTGACAACATTCACTCTCTGACAACATTCACTGACAACATTCACTCACTGACAACATTCACTGACAACATTCACTCACTGACAACATTCACTGACAACATTCACTCACTGACAACATTCACTGACAACATTCACTGACTGACAACATTCACTGACTGACAACATTCACTGACAACATTCACTCACTGACAACATTCACTGACAACATTCATTCACTGACAACATTCACTGACAACATTCACTCACTGACAACATTCACTGACAACATTCACTCACTGACAACATTCACTCTCTGACAACATTCACTCACTGACAACATTCACTGACAACATTAACTCACTGACAACATTCACTGACAACATTCACTCACTGACAACATTCACTCACTGACAACATTCACTGACAACATTCACTCACTGACAACATTCACTGACAACATTCACTCACTGACAACATTCACTGACAACATTTACTCACTGACAACATTCACTGACAACATTCACTCACTGACAACATTCACTCTCTGACAACATTCGCTCACTGACAACATTCACTGACAACATTCACTGACAACATTCACTCACTGACAACATTCACTCTCTGACAACATTCACTCACTGACAACATTCACTGACAACATTCACTGACAACATTCACTCACTGACAACATTCACTGACAACATTCACTCTCTGACAACATTCACTCTCTGACAACATTCACTCACTGACAACATTCACTGACAACATTCACTCACTGACAACATTTACTCACTGACAACATTCACTGACAACATTCACTCACTGACAACATTCACTCTCTGACAACATTCGCTCACTGACAACATTCACTGACAACATTCACTGACAACATTCACTCACTGACAACATTCACTGACAACATTCACTCTCTGACAACATTCACTGACAACATTCACTCACTGACAACATTCACTGACAACATTCACTCACTGACAACATTTACTCACTGACAACATTCACTGACAACATTCACTCACTGACAACATTCACTGACAACATTCACTCACTGAAACATTCACTCACTGACAACACTGACAACATTCACTGACAACATTCACTCACTGACAACATTCACTGACAACATTCACTCACTGACAACATTCACTGACAACATTCACTCACTGACAACATTCACTGACAACATTCGGTCTCTGACAACATTCACTGACAACATTCACTGACAACATTCACTCACTGACAACATTCACTCTCTGACAACATTCACTCACTGACAACATTCACTGACAACATTCACTCTCTGACAACATTCACTGACAACATTCACTCACTGACAACATTCACTGACAACATTCACTCACTGACAACATTCACTGACAACATTCACTCACTGACAACATTTACTCACTGACAACATTCACTGACAACATTCACTGACAACATTCACTCACTGACAACATTCACTGACAACATTCACTCACTGACAACATTCACTCACTGACAACATTCACTGACAACATTCACTCACTGACAACATTCACTGACAACATTCACTCACTGACAACATTCACTGACAACATTCACTCACTGACAACATTCACTGACAACATTCACTCACTGACAACATTCACTCTCTGACAACATTCACTCACTGACAACATTCACTGACAACATTCACTGACAACATTCACTCACTGACAACATTCACTGACAACATTCACTCTCTGACAACATTCACTGACAACATTCACTCACTGACAACATTCACTGACAACATTCACTCACTGACAACATTTACTCACTGACAACATTCACTGACAACATTCACTCACTGACAACATTCACTCTCTGACAACATTCGCTCACTGACAACATTCACTGACAACATTCACTGACAACATTCACTCACTGACAACATTCACTGACAACATTCACTCACTGACAACATTCACTGACAACATTCACTCACTGACAACATTCACTGACAACATTCACTCACTGACAACATTCACTGACAACATTCACTCACTGACAACATTCACTGACAACATTCACTCACTGACAACATTCACTCTCTGACAACATTCACTCACTGACAACATTCACTGACAACATTCACTCACTGACAACATTCACTGACAACATTCACTCACTGACAACATTCACTCTCTGACAACATTCGCTCACTGACAACATTCACTGACAACATTCACTGACAACATTCACTCACTGACAACATTCACTGACAACATTCACTCACTGACAACATTCACTGACAACATTCACTCACTGACAACATTCACTCACTGACAACATTCACTGACAACATTCACTCACTGACAACATTCACTGACAACATTCACTCACTGACAACATTCACTCACTGACAACATTCACTGACAACATTCACTCACTGACAACATTCACTGACAACATTCACTCACTGACAACATTCACTCACTGACAACATTCACTGACAACATTCACTCACTGACAACATTCACTGACAACATTCACTCACTGACAACATTCACTCACTGACAACATTCACTGACAACATTCACTCACTGACAACATTCACTGACAACATTCACTCACTGACAACATTCACTGACAACATTCACTCACTGACAACATTCACTGACAACATTCACTCACTGACAACATTCACTGACAACATTCGCTCACTGACAACATTCACTGACAACATTCACTCACTGACAACATTCACTCACTGACAACATTCACTGACAACATTCGCTCACTGACAACATTCACTGACAACATTCACTCTCTGACAACATTCACTCACTGACAACATTCACTGACAACATTCACTCACTGACAACATTCACTGACAACATTCACTCACTGACAACATTCACTCACTGACAACATTCACTGACAACATTCACTCACTGACAACATTCACTCTCTGACAACATTCACTCACTGACAACATTCACTGACAACATTCACTGACAACATTCACTCACTGACAACATTCACTGACAACATTCATTCTCTGACAACATTCACTGACAACATTCACTCACTGACAACATTCACTGACAACATTCACTCACTGACAACATTTACTCACTGACAACATTCACTGACAACATTCACTCACTGACAACATTCACTCTCTGACAACATTCGCTCACTGACAACATTCACTGACAACATTCACTGACAACATTCACTCACTGACAACATTCACTGACAACATTCACTCTCTGACAACATTCACTGACAACATTCACTCACTGACAACATTCACTGACAACATTCACTCACTGACAACATTTACTCACTGACAACATTCACTGACAACATTCACTCACTGACAACATTCACTGACAACATTCACTCACTGACAACATTCACTGACAACATTCACTCACTGACAACATTCACTCACTGACAACATTCACTGACAACATTTACTCATTGACAACATTCACTGACAACATTCACTCACTGACAACATTCACTGACAACATTCACTCACTGACAACATTCACTGACAACATTCGCTAACTGACAACATTCACTGACAACATTCACTCTCTGACAACATTCACTCACTGACAACATTCACTGACAACATTCACTCACTGACAACATTCACTGACAACATTCACTCACTGACAACATTCACTCACTGACAACATTCACTGACAACATTCACTCACTGACAACATTCACTGACAACATTCACTCACTGACAACATTCACTGACAACATTCACTCACTGATAACATTCACTCACTGACAACATTCACTGACAACATTCACTCACTGACAACATTCACTGACAACATTCACTCACTGACAACATTCACTGACAACATTCACTCACTGACAACATTCACTGACAACATTCACTCACTGACAACATTCACTCTCTGACAACATTCGCTCACTGACAACATTCACTGACAACATTCACTGACAACATTCACTCACTGACAACATTCACTGACAACATTCACTCTCTGACAACATTCACTGACAACATTCACTCTCTGACAACATTCACTGACAACATTCACTCACTGACAACATTCACTGACAACATTCACTCACTGACAACATTTACTCACTGACAACATTCACTGACAACATTCACTCACTGACAACATTCACTGACAACATTCACTCACTGACAACATTCACTCACTGACAACATTCACTCTCTGACAACATTCACTCACTGACAACATTCACTCTCTGACAACATTCACTCACTGACAACATTCACTGACAACATTCACTCACTGACAACATTCACTGACAACATTCACTCACTGACAACATTCACTCACTGACCACATTCACTGACAACATTCACTCACTGACAACATTCACTGACAACATTCACTCACTGACAACATTCACTGACAACATTCACTCACTGACAACATTCACTGACAACATTCACTCACTGACAACATTCACTGACAACATTTACTCACTGACAACATTCACTGACAACATTCACTCACTGACAACATTCACTCACTGACAACATTCACTGACAACATTCACTCTCTGACAACATTCACTCACTGACAACATTCACTCTCTGACAACATTCACTCACTGACAACATTCACTGACAACATTCACTCTCTGACAACATTCACTCACTGACAACATTCACTCTCTGACAACATTCACTCACTGACAACATTCACTCTCTGACAACATTCACTCACTGACAACATTCACTGACAACATTCACTGACAACATTCACTCACTGACAACATTCACTGACAACATTCACTCTCTGACAACATTCACTGACAACATTCACTCACTGACAACATTCACTGACAACATTCACTCACTGACAACATTTACTCACTGACAACATTCACTGACAACATTCACTCACTGACAACATTCACTGACAACATTCACTCACTGACAACATTCACTGACAACATTCACTCACTGACAACATTCACTGACAACATTCACTCACTGACAACATTCACTCTCTGACAACATTCGCTCACTGACAACATTCACTGACAACATTCACTGACAACATTCACTCACTGACAACATTCACTGACAACATTCACTCTCTGACAACATTCACTGACAACATTCACTCTCTGACAACATTCACTGACAACATTCACTCACTGACAACATTCACTGACAACATTCACTCACTGACAACATTTACTCACTGACAACATTCACTGACAACATTCACTCACTGACAACATTCACTGACAACATTCACTCACTGACAACATTCACTCACTGACAACATTCACTCTCTGACAACATTCACTCACTGACAACATTCACTCTCTGACAACATTCACTCACTGACAACATTCACTGACAACATTCACTCACTGACAACATTCACTGACAACATTCACTCACTGACAACATTCACTCACTGACCACATTCACTGACAACATTCACTCACTGACAACATTCACTGACAACATTCACTCACTGACAACATTCACTGACAACATTCACTCACTGACAACATTCACTCACTGACAACATTCACTGACAACATTCACTCACTGACAACATTCACTGACAACATTTACTCACTGACAACATTCACTGACAACATTCACTCACTGACAACATTCACTCACTGACAACATTCACTGACAACATTCACTCTCTGACAACATTCACTCACTGACAACATTCACTCTCTGACAACATTCACTCACTGACAACATTCACTGACAACATTCACTCTCTGACAACATTCACTCACTGACAACATTCACTCTCTGACAACATTCACTCACTGACAACATTCACTCTCTGACAACATTCACTCACTGACAACATTCACTGACAACATTCACTCTCTGACAACATTCATTCACTGACAACATTAACTGACAACATTCACTCACTGACAACATTCACTCTCTGACAACATTCACTCACTGACAACATTCACTGACAACATTCACTGACAACATTCACTCACTGACAACATTCACTGACAACATTCACTCTCTGACAACATTCACTGACAACATTCACTCACTGACAACATTCACTGACAACATTCACTCACTGACAACATTTACTCACTGACAACATTCACTGACAACATTCACTCACTGACAACATTCACTGACAACATTCACTCACTGACAACATTCACTCACTGACAACATTCACTCACTGACAACATTCACTCACTGACAACATTCACTGACAACATTTACTCACTGACAACATTCACTGACAACATTCACTCACTGACAACATTCACTGACAACATTCACTCACTGACAACATTCACTGACAACATTCGCTCACTGACAACATTCACTGACAACATTCACTCTCTGACAACATTCACTCACTGACAACATTCACTGACAACATTCACTCACTGACAACATTCACTGACAACATTCACTCACTGACAACATTCACTCACTGACAACATTCACTGACAACATTCACTCACTGACAACATTCACTGACAACATTCACTCACTGACAACATTCACTGACAACATTCACTCACTGACAACATTCACTGACAACATTCACTCACTGATAACATTCACTCACTGACAACATTCACTGACAACATTCACTCACTGACAACATTCACTGACAACATTCACTCACTGACAACATTCACTGACAACATTCACTCACTGACAACATTCACTCTCTGACAACATTCGCTCACTGACAACATTCACTGACAACATTCACTGACAACATTCACTCACTGACAACATTCACTGACAACATTCACTCTCTGACAACATTCACTGACAACATTCAATCACTGACAACATTCACTGACAACATTCACTCACTGACAACATTTACTCACTGACAACATTCACTGACAACATTCACTCACTGACAACATTCACTGACAACATTCACTCACTGACAACATTCACTCACTGACAACATTCACTCTCTGACAACATTCACTCACTGACAACATTCACTCTCTGACAACATTCACTCACTGACAACATTCACTGACAACATTCACTCACTGACAACATTCACTGACAACATTCACTCACTGACAACATTCACTCACTGACAACATTCACTGACAACATTCACTCACTGACAACATTCACTGACAACATTCACTCACTGACAACATTCACTCACTGACAACATTCACTGACAACATTCACTCACTGACAACATTCACTGACAACATTCACTCACTGACAACATTCACTGACAACATTTACTCACTTACAACATTCACTGACAACATTCACTCACTGACAACATTCACTCACTGACAACATTCACTCACTGACAACATTCACTGACAACATTCACTCTCTGACAACATTCACTCACTGACAACATTCACTCTCTGACAACATTCACTCACTGACAACATTCACTCTCTGACAACATTCACTCACTGACAACATTCACTGACAACATTCACTCTCTGACAACATTCATTCACTGACAACATTAACTGACAACATTCACTCACTGACAACATTCACTCTCTGACAACATTCACTCACTGACAACATTCACTGACAACATTCACTGACAACATTCACTCACTGACAACATTCACTGACAACATTCACTCTCTGACAACATTCACTGACAACATTCACTCACTGACAACATTCACTGACAACATTCACTCACTGACAACATTTACTCACTGACAACATTCACTGACAACATTCACTCACTGACAACATTCACTCACTGACAACATTCACTGACAACATTTACTCACTGACAACATTCACTGACAACATTCACTCACTGACAACATTCACTGACAACATTCACTCACTGACAACATTCACTGACAACATTCGCTCACTGACAACATTCACTGACAACATTCACTCTCTGACAACATTCACTCACTGACAACATTCACTGACAACATTCACTCACTGACAACATTCACTCACTGACAACATTCACTGACAACATTCACTCACTGACAACATTCACTGACAACATTCACTCACTGACAACATTCACTGACAACATTCACTCACTGACAACATTCACTGACAACATTCACTCACTGACAACATTCACTGACAACATTCACTCACTGATAACATTCACTCACTGACAACATTCACTCACTGACAACATTCACTGACAACATTCACTCACTGACAACATTCACTCACTGACAACATTCACTGACAACATTCACTCACTGACAACATTCACTGACAACATTCACTCACTGACAACATTCACTCTCTGACAACATTCGCTCACTGACAACATTCACTGACAACATTCACTGACAACATTCACTCACTGACAACATTCACTGACAACATTCACTCTCTGACAACATTCACTGACAACATTCACTCACTGACAACATTCACTGACAACATTCACTCACTGACAACATTTACTCACTGACAACATTCACTGACAACATTCACTCACTGACAACATTCACTGACAACATTCACTCACTGACAACATTCACTGACAACATTCACTCACTGACAACATTCACTCACTGACAACATTCACTGACAACATTTACTCACTGACAACATTCACTGACAACATTCACTCACTGACAACATTCACTGACAACATTCACTCACTGACAACATTCACTGACAACATTCGCTCACTGACAACATTCATTCACTGACAACATTAACTGACAACATTCACTCACTGACAACATTCACTCTCTGACAACATTCACTCACTGACAACATTCACTCTCTGACAACATTCACTCACTGACAACATTCACTGACAACATTCACTCTCTGACAACATTCATTCACTGACAACATTAACTGACAACATTCACTCACTGACAACATTCACTCTCTGACAACATTCACTCACTGACAACATTCACTGACAACATTCACTGACAACATTCACTCACTGACAACATTCACTGACAACATTCACTCTCTGACAACATTCACTGACAACATTCACTCACTGACAACATTCACTGACAACATTCACTCACTGACAACATTTACTCACTGACAACATTCACTGACAACATTCACTCACTGACAACATTCACTGACAACATTCACTCACTGACAACATTCACTGACAACATTCACTCACTGACAACATTCACTGACAACATTCACTCACTGACAACATTTACTCACTGACAACATTCACTGACAACATTCACTCACTGACAACATTCACTGACAACATTCACTCACTGACAACATTCACTGACAACATTCACTCACTGACAACATTCACTCACTGACAACATTCACTGACAACATTTACTCACTGACAACATTCACTGACAACATTCACTCACTGACAACATTCACTGACAACATTCACTCACTGACAACATTCACTGACAACATTCGCTCACTGACAACATTCACTGACAACATTCACTCTCTGACAACATTCACTCACTGACAACATTCACTGACAACATTCACTCACTGACAACATTCACTGACAACATTCACTCACTGACAACATTCACTCACTGACAACATTCACTGACAACATTCACTCACTGACAACATTCACTGACAACATTCACTCACTGACAACATTCACTGACAACATTCACTCACTGATAACATTCACTCACTGACAACATTCACTGACAACGTTCACTCACTGACAACATTCACTGACAACATTCACTCACTGACAACATTCACTGACAACATTCACTCACTGACAACATTCACTCTCTGACAACATTCGCTCACTGACAACATTCACTGACAACATTCACTGACAACATTCACTCACTGACAACATTCACTGACAACATTCACTCTCTGACAACATTCACTGACAACATTCACTCTCTGACAACATTCACTGACAACATTCACTCACTGACAACATTCACTGACAACATTCACTCACTGACAACATTTACTCACTGACAACATTCACTGACAACATTCACTCACTGACAACATTCACTCACTGACAACATTCACTCTCTGACAACATTCACTCACTGACAACATTCACTCTCTGACAACATTCACTCACTGACAACATTCACTGACAACATTCACTCACTGACAACATTCACTGACAACATTCACTCACTGACAACATTCACTCACTGACCACATTCACTGACAACATTCACTCACTGACAACATTCACTGACAACATTCACTCACTGACAACATTCACTGACAACATTCACTCACTGACAACATTCACTCACTGACAACATTCACTGACAACATTCACTCACTGACAACATTCACTGACAACATTTACTCACTGACAACATTCACTGACAACATTCACTCACTGACAACATTCACTCACTGACAACATTCACTGACAACATTCACTCTCTGACAACATTCACTCACTGACAACATTCACTCTCTGACAACATTCACTCACTGACAACATTCACTGACAACATTCACTCTCTGACAACATTCACTCACTGACAACATTCACTCTCTGACAACATTCACTCACTGACAACATTCACTCTCTGACAACATTCACTCACTGACAACATTCACTGACAACATTCACTCTCTGACAACATTCATTCACTGACAACATTAACTGACAACATTCACTCACTGACAACATTCACTCTCTGACAACATTCACTCACTGACAACATTCACTGACAACATTCACTGACAACATTCACTCACTGACAACATTCACTGACAACATTCACTCTCTGACAACATTCACTGACAACATTCACTCACTGACAACATTCACTGACAACATTCACTCACTGACAACATTTACTCACTGACAACATTCACTGACAACATTCACTCACTGACAACATTCACTCACTGACAACATTCACTGACAACATTTACTCACTGACAACATTCACTGACAACATTCACTCACTGACAACATTCACTGACAACATTCACTCACTGACAACATTCACTGACAACATTCGCTCACTGACAACATTCACTGACAACATTCACTCTCTGACAACATTCAATCACTGACAACATTCACTGACAACATTCACTCACTGACAACATTCACTGACAACATTCACTCACTGACAACATTCACTGACAACATTCACTCACTGACAACATTCACTGACAACATTCACTCACTGACAACATTCACTGACAACATTCACTCACTGACAACATTCACTGACAACATTCACTCACTGATAACATTCACTCACTGACAACATTCACTGACAACATTCACTCACTGACAACATTCACTGACAACATTCACTCACTGACAACATTCACTGACAACATTCACTCACTGACAACATTCACTCTCTGACAACATTCGCTCACTGACAACATTCACTGACAACATTCACTGACAACATTCACTCACTGACAACATTCACTGACAACATTCACTCTCTGACAACATTCACTGACAACATTCACTCACTGACAACATTCACTGACAACATTCACTCACTGACAACATTTACTCACTGACAACATTCACTGACAACATTCACTCACTGACAACATTCACTGACAACATTCACTCACTGACAACATTCACTGACAACATTCACTCACTGACAACATTCACTCACTGACAACATTCACTGACAACATTTACTCACTGACAACATTCACTGACAACATTCACTCACTGACAACATTCACTGACAACATTCACTCACTGACAACATTCACTGACAACATTCGCTCACTGACAACATTCATTCACTGACAACATTAACTGACAACATTCACTCACTGACAACATTCACTCTCTGACAACATTCACTCACTGACAACATTCACTCTCTGACAACATTCACTCACTGACAACATTCACTGACAACATTCACTCTCTGACAACATTCATTCACTGACAACATTAACTGACAACATTCACTCACTGACAACATTCACTCTCTGACAACATTCACTCACTGACAACATTCACTGACAACATTCACTGACAACATTCACTCACTGACAACATTCACTGACAACATTCACTCTCTGACAACATTCACTGACAACATTCACTCACTGACAACATTCACTGACAACATTCACTCACTGACAACATTTACTCACTGACAACATTCACTGACAACATTCACTCACTGACAACATTCACTGACAACATTCACTCACTGACAACATTCACTGACAACATTCACTCACTGACAACATTCACTGACAACATTCACTCACTGACAACATTTACTCACTGACAACATTCACTGACAACATTCACTCACTGACAACATTCACTGACAACATTCACTCACTGACAACATTCACTGACAACATTCACTCACTGACAACATTCACTCACTGACAACATTCACTGACAACATTTACTCACTGACAACATTCACTGACAACATTCACTCACTGACAACATTCACTGACAACATTCACTCACTGACAACATTCACTGACAACATTCGCTCACTGACAACATTCACTGACAACATTCACTCTCTGACAACATTCACTCACTGACAACATTCACTGACAACATTCACTCACTGACAACATTCACTGACAACATTCACTCACTGACAACATTCACTCACTGACAACATTCACTGACAACATTCACTCACTGACAACATTCACTGACAACATTCACTCACTGACAACATTCACTGACAACATTCACTCACTGACAACATTCACTGACAACATTCACTCACTGATAACATTCACTCACTGACAACATTCACTGACAACATTCACTCACTGACAACATTCACTGACAACATTCACTCACTGACAACATTCACTGACAACATTCACTCACTGACAACATTCACTCTCTGACAACATTCGCTCACTGACAACATTCACTGACAACATTCACTGACAACATTCACTCACTGACAACATTCACTGACAACATTCACTCTCTGACAACATTCACTGACAACATTCACTCTCTGACAACATTCACTGACAACATTCACTCACTGACAACATTCACTGACAACATTCACTCACTGACAACATTTACTCACTGACAACATTCACTGACAACATTCACTCACTGACAACATTCACTCACTGACAACATTCACTCTCTGACAACATTCACTCACTGACAACATTCACTCTCTGACAACATTCACTCACTGACAACATTCACTGACAACATTCACTCACTGACAACATTCACTGACAACATTCACTCACTGACAACATTCACTCACTGACCACATTCACTGACAACATTCACTCACTGACAACATTCACTGACAACATTCACTCACTGACAACATTCACTGACAACATTCACTCACTGACAACATTCACTCACTGACAACATTCACTGACAACATTCACTCACTGACAACATTCACTGACAACATTTACTCACTGACAACATTCACTGACAACATTCACTCACTGACAACATTCACTCACTGACAACATTCACTGACAACATTCACTCTCTGACAACATTCACTCACTGACAACATTCACTCTCTGACAACATTCACTCACTGACAACATTCACTGACAACATTCACTCTCTGACAACATTCACTCACTGACAACATTCACTCTCTGACAACATTCACTCACTGACAACATTCACTCTCTGACAACATTCACTCACTGACAACATTCACTGACAACATTCACTCTCTGACAACATTCATTCACTGACAACATTAACTGACAACATTCACTCACTGACAACATTCACTCTCTGACAACATTCACTCACTGACAACATTCACTGACAACATTCACTGACAACATTCACTCACTGACAACATTCACTGACAACATTCACTCTCTGACAACATTCACTGACAACATTCACTCACTGACAACATTCACTGACAACATTCACTCACTGACAACATTTACTCACTGACAACATTCACTGACAACATTCACTCACTGACAACATTCACTGACAACATTCACTCACTGACAACATTCACTGACAACATTCACTCACTGACAACATTCACTGACAACATTCACTCACTGACAACATTCACTCTCTGACAACATTCGCTCACTGACAACATTCACTGACAACATTCACTGACAACATTCACTCACTGACAACATTCACTGACAACATTCACTCTCTGACAACATTCACTGACAACATTCACTCACTGACAACATTCACTGACAACATTCACTCACTGACAACATTTACTCACTGACAACATTCACTGACAACATTCACTCACTGACAACATTCACTGACAACATTCACTCACTGACAACATTCACTCACTGACAACATTCACTCTCTGACAACATTCACTCACTGACAACATTCACTCTCTGACAACATTCACTCACTGACAACATTCACTGACAACATTCACTCACTGACAACATTCACTGACAACATTCACTCACTGACAACATTCACTCACTGACCACATTCACTGACAACATTCACTCACTGACAACATTCACTGACAACATTCACTCACTGACAACATTCACTGACAACATTCACTCACTGACAACATTCACTCACTGACAACATTCACTGACAACATTCACTCACTGACAACATTCACTGACACATTTACTCACTGACAACATTCACTGACAACATTCACTCACTGACAACATTCACTCACTGACAACATTCACTGACAACATTCACTCTCTGACAACATTCACTCACTGACAACATTCACTCTCTGACAACATTCACTCACTGACAACAATTCACTGACAACATTCACTCTCTGACAACATTCACTCACTGACAACATTCACTCTCTGACAACATTCACTCACTGACAACATTCACTCTCTGACAACATTCACTCACTGACAACATTCACTGACAACATTCACTCTCTGACAACATTCATTCACTGACAACATTAACTGACAACATTCACTCACTGACAACATTCACTCTCTGACAACATTCACTCACTGACAACATTCACTGACAACATTCACTGACAACATTCACTCACTGACAACATTCACTGACAACATTCACTCTCTGACAACATTCACTGACAACATTCACTCACTGACAACATTCACTGACAACATTCACTCACTGACAACATTTACTCACTGACAACATTCACTGACAACATTCACTCACTGACAACATTCACTGGCAACATTCACTCACTGACAACATTCACTGACAACATTCACTCACTGACAACATTCACTCACTGACAACATTCACTGACAACATTTACTCACTGACAACATTCACTGACAACATTCACTCACTGACAACATTCACTGACAACATTCGCTCACTGACAACATTCACTGACAACATTCACTCTCTGACAACATTCACTCACTGACAACATTCACTGACAACATTCACTCACTGACAACATTCACTGACAACATTCACTCACTGACAACATTCACTCACTGACAACATTCACTGACAACATTCACTCACTGACAACATTCACTCTCTGACAACATTCGCTCACTGACAACATTCACTGACAACATTCACTGACAACATTCACTCACTGACAACATTCACTGACAACATTCACTCTCTGACAACATTCACTGACAACATTCAATCACTGACAACATTCACTGACAACATTCACTCACTGACAACATTTACTCACTGACAACATTCACTGACAACATTCACTCACTGACAACATTCACTGACAACATTCACTCACTGACAACATTCACTCACTGACAACATTCACTCTCTGACAACATTCACTCACTGACAACATTCACTCTCTGACAACATTCACTCACTGACAACATTCACTGACAACATTCACTCACTGACAACATTCACTGACAACATTCACTCACTGACAACATTCACTCACTGACAACATTCACTGACAACATTCACTCACTGACAACATTCACTGACAACATTCACTCACTGACAACATTCACTCACTGACAACATTCACTGACAACATTCACTCACTGACAACATTCACTGACAACATTCACTCACTGACAACATTCACTGACAACATTTACTCACTTACAACATTCACTGACAACATTCACTCACTGACAACATTCACTCACTGACAACATTCACTCACTGAACAACATTCACTGACAACATTCACTCTCTGACAACATTCACTCACTGACAACATTCACTCTCTGACAACATTCACTGACAACATTCACTCTCTGACAACATTCACTGACAACATTCACTCACTGACAACATTCACTGACAACATTCACTCACTGACAACATTTACTCACTGACAACATTCACTGACAACATTCACTCACTGACAACATTCACTGGCAACATTCACTCACTGACAACATTCACTGACAACATTCACTCACTGACAACATTCACTCACTGACAACATTCACTGACAACATTTACTCACTGACAACATTCACTGACAACATTCACTCACTGACAACATTCACTGACAACATTCGCTCACTGACAACATTCACTGACAACATTCACTCTCTGACAACATTCACTCACTGACAACATTCACTGACAACATTCACTCACTGACAACATTCACTGACAACATTCACTCACTGACAACATTCACTCACTGACAACATTCACTGACAACATTCACTCACTGACAACATTCACTGACAACATTCACTCACTGACAACATTCACTGACAACATTCACTCACTGATAACATTCACTCACTGACAACATTCACTGACAACATTCACTCACTGACAACATTCACTGACAACATTCACTCACTGACAACATTCACTGACAACATTCACTCACTGACAACATTCACTCTCTGACAACATTCGCTCACTGACAACATTCACTGACAACATTCACTGACAACATTCACTCACTGACAACATTCACTGACAACATTCACTCTCTGACAACATTCACTGACAACATTCACTCACTGACAACATTCACTGACAACATTCACTCACTGACAACATTTACTCACTGACAACATTCACTGACAACATTCACTCACTGACAACATTCACTGACAACATTCACTCACTGACAACATTCACTGACAACATTCACTCACTGACAACATTCACTCACTGACAACATTCACTGACAACATTTACTCACTGACAACATTCACTGACAACATTCACTCACTGACAACATTCACTGACAACATTCACTCACTGACAACATTCACTGACAACATTCGCTCACTGACAACATTCACTGACAACATTCACTCTCTGACAACATTCACTCACTGACAACATTCACTGACAACATTCACTCACTGACAACATTCACTGACAACATTCACTCACTGACAACATTCACTCACTGACAACATTGACTGACAACATTCACTCACTGACAACATTCACTGACAACATTCACTCACTGACAACATTCACTGACAACATTCACTCACTGATAACATTCACTCACTGACAACATTCACTGACAACATTCACTCACTGACAACATTCACTGACAACATTCACTCACTGACAACATTCACTGACAACATTCACTCACTGACAACATTCACTCTCTGACAACATTCGCTCACTGACAACATTCACTGACAACATTCATTGACAACATTCACTCACTGACAACATTCACTGACAACATTCACTCTCTGACAACATTCACTGACAACATTCACTCACTGACAACATTCACTGACAACATTCACTCACTGACAACATTCACTCACTGACAACATTCACTCTCTGACAACATTCACTCACTGACAACATTCACTCTCTGACAACATTCACTCACTGACAACATTCACTGACAACATTCACTCACTGACAACATTCACTGACAACATTCACTCACTGACAACATTCACTCACTGACAACATTCACTGACAACATTCACTCACTGATAACATTCACTGACAACATTCCCTCACTGACAACATTCACTGACAACATTCACTCACTGACAACATTCACTCACTGACAACATTCACTGACAACATTCACTCACTGACAACATTCACTGACAACATTCACTCACTGACAACATTCACTGACAACATTTACTCACTGACAACATTCACTGACAACATTCACTCACTGACAACATTCACTCACTGACAACATTCACTGACAACATTCACTCTCTGACAACATTCACTCACTGACAACATTCACTGACAACATTCACTCTCTGACAACATTCACTGACAACATTCACTCTCTGACAACATTCACTCACTGACAACATTCACTCTCTGACAACATTCACTCACTGACAACATTCACTCTCTGACAACATTCACTCACTGACAACATTCACTGACAACATTCACTCTCTGACAACATTCATTCACTGACAACATTAACTGACAACATTCACTCACTGACAACATTCACTCTCTGACAACATTCACTCACTGACAACATTCACTGACAACATTCACTGACAACATTCACTCACTGACAACATTCACTGACAACATTCACTCTCTGACAACATTCACTGACAACATTCACTCACTGACAACATTCACTGACAACATTCACTCACTGACAACATTTACTCACTGACAACATTCACTGACAACATTCACTCACTGACAACATTCACTGACAACATTCACTCACTGACAACATTCACTGACAACATTCACTCACTGACAACATTCACTGACAACATTCACTCACTGACAACATTCACTCTCTGACAACATTCGCTCACTGACAACATTCACTGACAACATTCACTGACAACATTCACTCACTGACAACATTCACTGACAACATTCACTCTCTGACAACATTCACTGACAACATTCACTCTCTGACAACATTCACTCACTGACAACATTCACTGACAACATTCACTCTCTGACAACATTCATTCACTGACAACATTAACTGACAACATTCACTCACTGACAACATTCACTCTCTGACAACATTCACTCACTGACAACATTCACTGACAACATTCACTGACAACATTCACTCTCTGACAACATTCACTGACAACATTCACTCACTGACAACATTCACTGACAACATTCACTCACTGACAACATTTACTCACTGACAACATTCACTGACAACATTCACTCACTGACAACATTCACTGACAACATTCACTCACTGACAACATTCACTGACAACATTCACTCACTGACAACATTCACTGACAACATTCACTCACTGACAACATTCACTCTCTGACAACATTCGCTCACTGACAACATTCACTGACAACATTCACTGACAACATTCACTCACTGACAACATTCACTGACAACATTCACTCTCTGACAACATTCACTGACAACATTCACTCACTGACAACATTCACTGACAACATTCACTCACTGACAACATTTACTCACTGACAACATTCACTGACAACATTCACTCACTGACAACATTCACTGACAACATTCACTCACTGACAACATTCACTCACTGACAACATTCACTCTCTGACAACATTCACTCACTGACAACATTCACTCTCTGACAACATTCACTCACTGACAACATTCACTGACAACATTCACTCACTGACAACATTCACTGACAACATTCACTCACTGACAACATTCACTCACTGACCACATTCACTGACAACATTCACTCACTGACAACATTCACTGACAACATTCACTCACTGACAACATTCACTGACAACATTCACTCACTGACAACATTCACTCACTGACAACATTCACTGACAACATTCACTCACTGACAACATTCACTGACAACATTTACTCACTGACAACATTCACTGACAACATTCACTCACTGACAACATTCACTCACTGACAACATTCACTGACAACATTCACTCTCTGACAACATTCACTCACTGACAACATTCACTCTCTGACAACATTCACTCACTGACAACATTCACTGACAACATTCACTCTCTGACAACATTCACTCACTGACAACATTCACTCTCTGACAACATTCACTCACTGACAACATTCACTCTCTGACAACATTCACTCACTGACAACATTCACTGACAACATTCACTCTCTGACAACATTCATTCACTGACAACATTAACTGACAACATTCACTCACTGACAACATTCACTCTCTGACAACATTCACTCACTGACAACATTCACTGACAACATTCACTGACAACATTCACTCACTGACAACATTCACTGACAACATTCACTCTCTGACAACATTCACTGACAACATTCACTCACTGACAACATTCACTGACAACATTCACTCACTGACAACATTTACTCACTGACAACATTCACTGACAACATTCACTCACTGACAACATTCACTGGCAACATTCACTCACTGACAACATTCACTGACAACATTCACTCACTGACAACATTCACTCACTGACAACATTCACTGACAACATTTACTCACTGACAACATTCACTGACAACATTCACTCACTGACAACATTCACTGACAACATTCGCTCACTGACAACATTCACTGACAACATTCACTCTCTGACAACATTCACTCACTGACAACATTCACTGACAACATTCACTCACTGACAACATTCACTGACAACATTCACTCACTGACAACATTCACTCACTGACAACATTCACTGACAACATTCACTCACTGACAACATTCACTCTCTGACAACATTCGCTCACTGACAACATTCACTGACAACATTCACTGACAACATTCACTCACTGACAACATTCACTGACAACATTCACTCTCTGACAACATTCACTGACAACATTCAATCACTGACAACATTCACTGACAACATTCACTCACTGACAACATTTACTCACTGACAACATTCACTGACAACATTCACTCACTGACAACATTCACTGACAACATTCACTCACTGACAACATTCACTCACTGACAACATTCACTCTCTGACAACATTCACTCACTGACAACATTCACTCTCTGACAACATTCACTCACTGACAACATTCACTGACAACATTCACTCACTGACAACATTCACTGACAACATTCACTCACTGACAACATTCACTCACTGACAACATTCACTGACAACATTCACTCACTGACAACATTCACTGACAACATTCACTCACTGACAACATTCACTCACTGACAACATTCACTGACAACATTCACTCACTGACAACATTCACTGACAACATTCACTCACTGACAACATTCACTGACAACATTTACTCACTTACAACATTCACTGACAACATTCACTCACTGACAACATTCACTCACTGACAACATTCACTCACTGACAACATTCACTGACAACATTCACTCTCTGACAACATTCACTCACTGACAACATTCACTCTCTGACAACATTCACTGACAACATTCACTCTCTGACAACATTCACTGACAACATTCACTCACTGACAACATTCACTGACAACATTCACTCACTGACAACATTTACTCACTGACAACATTCACTGACAACATTCACTCACTGACAACATTCACTGGCAACATTCACTCACTGACAACATTCACTGACAACATTCACTCACTGACAACATTCACTCACTGACAACATTCACTGACAACATTTACTCACTGACAACATTCACTGACAACATTCACTCACTGACAACATTCACTGACAACATTCGCTCACTGACAACATTCACTGACAACATTCACTCTCTGACAACATTCACTCACTGACAACATTCACTGACAACATTCACTCACTGACAACATTCACTGACAACATTCACTCACTGACAACATTCACTCACTGACAACATTCACTGACAACATTCACTCACTGACAACATTCACTGACAACATTCACTCACTGACAACATTCACTGACAACATTCACTCACTGATAACATTCACTCACTGACAACATTCACTGACAACATTCACTCACTGACAACATTCACTGACAACATTCACTCACTGACAACATTCACTGACAACATTCACTCACTGACAACATTCACTCTCTGACAACATTCGCTCACTGACAACATTCACTGACAACATTCACTGACAACATTCACTCACTGACAACATTCACTGACAACATTCACTCTCTGACAACATTCACTGACAACATTCACTCACTGACAACATTCACTGACAACATTCACTCACTGACAACATTTACTCACTGACAACATTCACTGACAACATTCACTCACTGACAACATTCACTGACAACATTCACTCACTGACAACATTCACTGACAACATTCACTCACTGACAACATTCACTCACTGACAACATTCACTGACAACATTTACTCACTGACAACATTCACTGACAACATTCACTCACTGACAACATTCACTGACAACATTCACTCACTGACAACATTCACTGACAACATTCGCTCACTGACAACATTCACTGACAACATTCACTCTCTGACAACATTCACTCACTGACAACATTCACTGACAACATTCACTCACTGACAACATTCACTGACAACATTCACTCACTGACAACATTCACTCACTGACAACATTGACTGACAACATTCACTCACTGACAACATTCACTGACAACATTCACTCACTGACAACATTCACTGACAACATTCACTCACTGACAACATTCACTGACAACATTCACTCACTGATAACATTCACTCACTGACAACATTCACTGACAACATTCACTCACTGACAACATTCACTGACAACATTCACTCACTGACAACATTCACTGACAACATTCACTCACTGACAACATTCACTCTCTGACAACATTCGCTCACTGACAACATTCACTGACAACATTCATTGACAACATTCACTCACTGACAACATTCACTGACAACATTCACTCTCTGACAACATTCACTGACAACATTCACTCACTGACAACATTCACTGACAACATTCACTCACTGACAACATTCACTCACTGACAACATTCACTCTCTGACAACATTCACTCACTGACAACATTCACTCTCTGACAACATTCACTCACTGACAACATTCACTGACAACATTCACTCACTGACAACATTCACTGACAACATTCACTCACTGACAACATTCACTCACTGACAACATTCACTGACAACATTCACTCACTGATAACATTCACTGACAACATTCCCTCACTGACAACATTCACTGACAACATTCACTCACTGACAACATTCACTCACTGACAACATTCACTGACAACATTCACTCACTGACAACATTCACTGACAACATTCACTCACTGACAACATTCACTGACAACATTTACTCACTGACAACATTCACTGACAACATTCACTCACTGACAACATTCACTCACTGACAACATTCACTGACAACATTCACTCTCTGACAACATTCACTCACTGACAACATTCACTGACAACATTCACTCTCTGACAACATTCACTGACAACATTCACTCTCTGACAACATTCACTCACTGACAACATTCACTCTCTGACAACATTCACTCACTGACAACATTCACTCTCTGACAACATTCACTCACTGACAACATTCACTGACAACATTCACTCTCTGACAACATTCATTCACTGACAACATTAACTGACAACATTCACTCACTGACAACATTCACTCTCTGACAACATTCACTCACTGACAACATTCACTGACAACATTCACTGACAACATTCACTCACTGACAACATTCACTGACAACATTCACTCTCTGACAACATTCACTGACAACATTCACTCACTGACAACATTCACTGACAACATTCACTCACTGACAACATTTACTCACTGACAACATTCACTGACAACATTCACTCACTGACAACATTCACTGACAACATTCACTCACTGACAACATTCACTGACAACATTCACTCACTGACAACATTCACTGACAACATTCACTCACTGACAACATTCACTCTCTGACAACATTCGCTCACTGACAACATTCACTGACAACATTCACTGACAACATTCACTCACTGACAACATTCACTGACAACATTCACTCTCTGACAACATTCACTGACAACATTCACTCTCTGACAACATTCACTGACAACATTCACTCACTGACAACATTCACTGACAACATTCACTCACTGACAACATTTACTCACTGACAACATTCACTGACAACATTCACTCACTGACAACATTCACTGACAACATTCACTCACTGACAACATTCACTCACTGACAACATTCACTCTCTGACAACATTCACTCACTGACAACATTCACTCTCTGACAACATTCACTCACTGACAACATTCACTGACAACATTCACTCACTGACAACATTCACTGACAACATTCACTCACTGACAACATTCACTCACTGACCACATTCACTGACAACATTCACTCACTGACAACATTCACTGACAACATTCACTCACTGACAACATTCACTGACAACATTCACTCACTGACAACATTCACTCACTGACAACATTCACTGACAACATTCACTCACTGACAACATTCACTGACAACATTTACTCACTGACAACATTCACTGACAACATTCACTCACTGACAACATTCACTCACTGACAACATTCACTGACAACATTCACTCTCTGACAACATTCACTCACTGACAACATTCACTCTCTGACAACATTCACTCACTGACAACATTCACTGACAACATTCACTCTCTGACAACATTCACTCACTGACAACATTCACTCTCTGACAACATTCACTCACTGACAACATTCACTCTCTGACAACATTCACTCACTGACAACATTCACTGACAACATTCACTCTCTGACAACATTCATTCACTGACAACATTAACTGACAACATTCACTCACTGACAACATTCACTCTCTGACAACATTCACTCACTGACAACATTCACTGACAACATTCACTGACAACATTCACTCACTGACAACATTCACTGACAACATTCACTCTCTGACAACATTCACTGACAACATTCACTCACTGACAACATTCACTGACAACATTCACTCACTGACAACATTTACTCACTGACAACATTCACTGACAACATTCACTCACTGACAACATTCACTGACAACATTCACTCACTGACAACATTCACTGACAACATTCACTCACTGACAACATTCACTCACTGACAACATTCACTGACAACATTTACTCACTGACAACATTCACTGACAACATTCACTCACTGACAACATTCACTGACAACATTCACTCACTGACAACATTCACTGACAACATTCGCTCACTGACAACATTCACTGACAACATTCACTCTCTGACAACATTCACTCACTGACAACATTCACTGACAACATTCACTCACTGACAACATTCACTGACAACATTCACTCACTGACAACATTCACTCACTGACAACATTCACTGACAACATTCACTCACTGACAACATTCACTGACAACATTCACTCACTGACAACATTCACTGACAACATTCACTCACTGACAACATTCACTGACAACATTCACTCACTGATAACATTCACTCACTGACAACATTCACTGACAACATTCACTCACTGACAACATTCACTGACAACATTCACTCACTGACAACATTCACTGACAACATTCACTCACTGACAACATTCACTCTCTGACAACATTCGCTCACTGACAACATTCACTGACAACATTCACTGACAACATTCACTCACTGACAACATTCACTGACAACATTCACTCTCTGACAACATTCACTGACAACATTCACTCACTGACAACATTCACTGACAACATTCACTCACTGACAACATTTACTCACTGACAACATTCACTGACAACATTCACTCACTGACAACATTCACTGACAACATTCACTCACTGACAACATTCACTCACTGACAACATTCACTCTCTGACAACATTCACTCACTGACAACATTCACTCTCTGACAACATTCACTCACTGACAACATTCACTGACAACATTCACTCACTGACAACATTCACTGACAACATTCACTCACTGACAACATTCACTCACTGACAACATTCACTGACAACATTCACTCACTGACAACATTCACTGACAACATTCACTCACTGACAACATTCACTGACAACATTCACTCACTGACAACATTCACTGACAACATTCACTCACTGACAACATTCACTGACAACATTTACTCACTGACAACATTCACTGACAACATTCACTCACTGACAACATTCACTCACTGACAACATTCACTGACAACATTCACTCTCTGACAACATTCACTCACTGACAACATTCACTCTCTGACAACATTCACTCACTGACAACATTCACTCTCTGACAACATTCACTCACTGACAACATTCACTGACAACATTCACTCTCTGACAACATTCATTCACTGACAACATTAACTGACAACATTCACTCACTGACAACATTCACTCTCTGACAACATTCACTCACTGACAACATTCACTGACAACATTCACTGACAACATTCACTCACTGACAACATTCACTGACAACATTCACTCTCTGACAACATTCACTGACAACATTCACTCACTGACAACATTCACTGACAACATTCACTCACTGACAACATTTACTCACTGACAACATTCACTGACAACATTCACTCACTGACAACATTCACTCACTGACAACATTCACTGACAACATTTACTCACTGACAACATTCACTGACAACATTCACTCACTGACAACATTCACTGACAACATTCACTCACTGACAACATTCACTGACAACATTCGCTCACTGACAACATTCACTGACAACATTCACTCTCTGACAACATTCAATCACTGACAACATTCACTGACAACATTCACTCACTGACAACATTCACTGACAACATTCACTCACTGACAACATTCACTCACTGACAACATTCACTGACAACATTCACTCACTGACAACATTCACTGACAACATTCACTCACTGACAACATTCACTGACAACATTCACTCACTGACAACATTCACTGACAACATTCACTCACTGATAACATTCACTCACTGACAACATTCACTGACAACATTCACTCACTGACAACATTCACTGACAACATTCACTCACTGACAACATTCACTGACAACATTCACTCACTGACAACATTCACTCTCTGACAACATTCGCTCACTGACAACATTCACTGACAACATTCACTGACAACATTCACTCACTGACAACATTCACTGACAACATTCACTCTCTGACAACATTCACTGACAACATTCACTCACTGACAACATTCACTGACAACATTCACTCACTGACAACATTTACTCACTGACAACATTCACTGACAACATTCACTCACTGACAACATTCACTGACAACATTCACTCACTGACAACATTCACTGACAACATTCACTCACTGACAACATTCACTCACTGACAACATTCACTGACAACATTTACTCACTGACAACATTCACTGACAACATTCACTCACTGACAACATTCACTGACAACATTCACTCACTGACAACATTCACTGACAACATTCGCTCACTGACAACATTCACTGACAACATTCACTCTCTGACAACATTCACTCACTGACAACATTCACTGACAACATTCACTCACTGACAACATTCACTGACAACATTCACTCACTGACAACATTCACTCACTGACAACATTCACTGACAACATTCACTCACTGACAACATTCACTGACAACATTCACTCACTGACAACATTCACTGACAACATTCACTCACTGACAACATTCACTGACAACATTCACTCACTGATAACATTCACTCACTGACAACATTCACTGACAACATTCACTCACTGACAACATTCACTGACAACATTCACTCACTGACAACATTCACTGACAACATTCACTCACTGACAACATTCACTCTCTGACAACATTCGCTGACAACATTCACTCACTGACAACATTCACTGACAACATTCACTCACTGACAACATTCACTGACAACATTCACTCACTGACAACATTCACTGACAACATTCACTCTCTGACAACATTCACTGACAACATTCACTCACTGACAACATTCACTGACAACATTCACTCACTGACAACATTTACTCACTGACAACATTCACTGACAACATTCACTCACTGACAACATTCACTGACAACATTCACTCACTGACAACATTCACTGACAACATTCACTCACTGACAACATTCACTCACTGACAACATTCACTGACAACATTTACTCACTGACAACATTCACTGACAACATTCACTCACTGACAACATTCACTGACAACATTCACTCACTGACAACATTCACTGACAACATTCGCTCACTGACAACATTCACTGACAACATTCACTCTCTGACAACATTCACTCACTGACAACATTCACTGACAACATTCACTCACTGACAACATTCACTGACAACATTCACTCACTGACAACATTCACTCACTGACAACATTCACTGACAACATTCACTCACTGACAACATTCACTGACAACATTCACTCACTGACAACATTCACTGACAACATTCACTCACTGACAACATTCACTGACAACATTCACTCACTGATAACATTCACTCACTGACAACATTCACTGACAACATTCACTCACTGACAACATTCACTGACAACATTCACTCACTGACAACATTCACTGACAACATTCACTCACTGACAACATTCACTCTCTGACAACATTCGCTGACAACATTCACTCACTGACAACATTCACTGACAACATTCACTCACTGACAACATTCACTGACAACATTCACTCTCTGACAACATTCACTGACAACATTCACTCACTGACAACATTCACTGACAACATTCAGTCACTGACAACATTTACTCACTGACAACATTCACTGACAACATTCACTCACTGACAACATTCACTGACAACATTCACTCACTGACAACATTCACTCTCTGACAACATTCACTCACTGACAACATTCACTCTCTGACAACATTCACTCACTGACAACATTCACTCTCTGACAACATTCACTCACTGACAACATTCACTGACAACATTCACTGACAACATTCACTCACTGACAACATTCACTGACAACATTCATTCTCTGACAACATTCACTGACAACATTCACTCACTGACAACATTCACTGACAACATTCACTCACTGACAACATTTACTCACTGACAACATTCACTGACAACATTCACTCACTGACAACATTCACTCTCTGACAACATTCGCTCACTGACAACATTCACTGACAACATTCACTGACAACATTCACTCACTGACAACATTCACTGACAACATTCACTCTCTGACAACATTCACTGACAACATTCACTCACTGACAACATTCACTGACAACATTCACTCACTGACAACATTTACTCACTGACAACATTCACTGACAACATTCACTCACTGACAACATTCACTGACAACATTCACTCACTGACAACATTCACTCACTGACAACATTCACTGACAACATTTACTCACTGACAACATTCACTGACAACATTCACTCACTGACAACATTCACTGACAACATTCACTCACTGACAACATTCACTGACAACATTCGCTAACTGACAACATTCACTGACAACATTCACTCTCTGACAACATTCACTCACTGACAACATTCACTGACAACATTCACTCACTGACAACATTCACTGACAACATTCACTCACTGACAACATTCACTCACTGACAACATTCACTGACAACATTCACTCACTGACAACATTCACTGACAACATTCACTCACTGACAACATTCACTGACAACATTCACTCACTGATAACATTCACTCACTGACAACATTCACTGACAACATTCACTCACTGACAACATTCACTGACAACATTCACTCACTGACAACATTCACTGACAACATTCACTCACTGACAACATTCACTGACAACATTCACTCACTGACAACATTCACTCTCTGACAACATTCGCTCACTGACAACATTCACTGACAACATTCACTGACAACATTCACTCACTGACAACATTCACTGACAACATTCACTCTCTGACAACATTCACCGACAACATTCACTCTCTGACAACATTCACTGACAACATTCACTCACTGACAACATTCACTGACAACATTCACTCACTGACAACATTCACTGACAACATTCACTCACTGACAACATTCACTGACAACATTCACTCACTGATAACATTCACTCACTGACAACATTCACTGACAACATTCACTCACTGACAACATTCACTGACAACATTCACTCACTGACAACATTCACTGACAACATTCACTCACTGACAACATTCACTCTCTGACAACATTCGCTCACTGACAACATTCACTGACAACATTCACTGACAACATTCACTCACTGACAACATTCACTGACAACATTCACTCTCTGACAACATTCACTGACAACATTCACTCACTGACAACATTCACTGACAACATTCACTCACTGACAACATTTACTCACTGACAACATTCACTGACAACATTCACTCACTGACAACATTCACTGACAACATTCACTCACTGACAACATTCACTGACAACATTCACTCACTGACAACATTCACTCACTGACAACATTCACTGACAACATTTACTCACTGACAACATTCACTGACAACATTCACTCACTGACAACATTCACTGACAACATTCACTCACTGACAACATTCACTGACAACATTCGCTCACTGACAACATTCATTCACTGACAACATTAACTGACAACATTCACTCACTGACAACATTCACTCTCTGACAACATTCACTCACTGACAACATTCACTCTCTGACAACATTCACTCACTGACAACATTCACTGACAACATTCACTCTCTGACAACATTCATTCACTGACAACATTAACTGACAACATTCACTCACTGACAACATTCACTCTCTGACAACATTCACTCACTGACAACATTCACTGACAACATTCACTGACAACATTCACTCACTGACAACATTCACTGACAACATTCACTCTCTGACAACATTCACTGACAACATTCACTCACTGACAACATTCACTGACAACATTCACTCACTGACAACATTTACTCACTGACAACATTCACTGACAACATTCACTCACTGACAACATTCACTGACAACATTCACTCACTGACAACATTCACTGACAACATTCACTCACTGACAACATTCACTGACAACATTCACTCACTGACAACATTTACTCACTGACAACATTCACTGACAACATTCACTCACTGACAACATTCACTGACAACATTCACTCACTGACAACATTCACTGACAACATTCACTCACTGACAACATTCACTGACAACATTTACTCACTGACAACATTCACTGACAACATTCACTCACTGACAACATTCACTGACAACATTCACTCACTGACAACATTCACTGACAACATTCGCTCACTGACAACATTCACTGACAACATTCACTCTCTGACAACATTCACTCACTGACAACATTCACTGACAACATTCACTCACTGACAACATTCACTGACAACATTCACTCACTGACAACATTCACTCACTGACAACATTCACTGACAACATTCACTCACTGACAACATTCACTGACAACATTCACTCACTGACAACATTCACTGACAACATTCACTCACTGACAACATTCACTGACAACATTCACTCACTGATAACATTCACTCACTGACAACATTCACTGACAACATTCACTCACTGACAACATTCACTGACAACATTCACTCACTGACAACATTCACTGACAACATTCACTCACTGACAACATTCACTCTCTGACAACATTCGCTCACTGACAACATTCACTGACAACATTCACTGACAACATTCACTCACTGACAACATTTACTCACTGACAACATTCACTGACAACATTCACTCACTGACAACATTCACTGACAACATTCACTCACTGACAACATTCACTGACAACATTCACTCACTGACAACATTCACTGACAACATTCACTCACTGACAACATTCACTCTCTGACAACATTCGCTCACTGACAACATTCACTGACAACATTCACTGACAACATTCACTCACTGACAACATTCACTGACAACATTCACTCTCTGACAACATTCACTGACAACATTCACTCTCTGACAACATTCACTGACAACATTCACTCACTGACAACATTCACTGACAACATTCACTCACTGACAACATTTACTCACTGACAACATTCACTGACAACATTCACTCACTGACAACATTCACTGACAACATTCACTCACTGACAACATTCACTCACTGACAACATTCACTCTCTGACAACATTCACTCACTGACAACATTCACTCTCTGACAACATTCACTCACTGACAACATTCACTGACAACATTCACTCTCTGACAACATTCATTCACTGACAACATTAACTGACAACATTCACTCACTGACAACATTCACTCTCTGACAACATTCACTCACTGACAACATTCACTGACAACATTCACTGACAACATTCACTCACTGACAACATTCACTGACAACATTCACTCTCTGACAACATTCACTGACAACATTCACTCACTGACAACATTCACTGACAACATTCACTCACTGACAACATTTACTCACTGACAACATTCACTGACAACATTCACTCACTGACAACATTCACTGACAACATTCACTCACTGACAACATTCACTCACTGACAACATTCACTGACAACATTTACTCACTGACAACATTCACTGACAACATTCACTCACTGACAACATTCACTGACAACATTCACTCACTGACAACATTCACTGACAACATTCGCTCACTGACAACATTCACTGACAACATTCACTCTCTGACAACATTCACTCACTGACAACATTCACTGACAACATTCACTCACTGACAACATTCACTGACAACATTCACTCACTGACAACATTCACTCACTGACAACATTCACTGACAACATTCACTCACTGACAACATTCACTGACAACATTCACTCACTGACAACATTCACTGACAACATTCACTCACTGACAACATTCACTGACAACATTCACTCACTGATAACATTCACTCACTGACAACATTCACTGACAACATTCACTCACTGACAACATTCACTGACAACATTCACTCACTGACAACATTCACTGACAACATTCACTCACTGACAACATTCACTCTCTGACAACATTCGCTCACTGACAACATTCACTGACAACATTCACTGACAACATTCACTCACTGACAACATTCACTGACAACATTCACTCTCTGACAACATTCACTGACAACATTCACTCACTGACAACATTCACTGACAACATTCACTCACTGACAACATTTACTCACTGACAACATTCACTGACAACATTCACTCACTGACAACATTCACTGACAACATTCACTCACTGACAACATTCACTCACTGACAACATTCACTCTCTGACAACATTCACTCACTGACAACATTCACTCTCTGACAACATTCACTCACTGACAACATTCACTGACAACATTCACTCACTGACAACATTCACTGACAACATTCACTCACTGACAACATTCACTCACTGACAACATTCACTGACAACATTCACTCACTGACAACATTCACTGACAACATTCACTCACTGACAACATTCACTCACTGACAACATTCACTGACAACATTCACTCACTGACAACATTCACTGACAACATTCACTCACTGACAACATTCACTGACAACATTTACTCACTGACAACATTCACTGACAACATTCACTCACTGACAACATTCACTCACTGACAACATTCACTGACAACATTCACTCTCTGACAACATTCACTCACTGACAACATTCACTCTCTGACAACATTCACTCACTGACAACATTCACTGACAACATTCACTCTCTGACAACATTCACTCACTGACAACATTCACTCTCTGACAACATTCACTCACTGACAACATTCACTCTCTGACAACATTCACTCACTGACAACATTCACTGACAACATTCACTCTCTGACAACATTCATTCACTGACAACATTAACTGACAACATTCACTCACTGACAACATTCACTCTCTGACAACATTCACTCACTGACAACATTCACTGACAACATTCACTCACTGACAACATTCACTGACAACATTCACTCTCTGACAACATTCACTGACAACATTCACTCACTGACAACATTCACTGACAACATTCACTCACTGACAACATTTACTCACTGACAACATTCACTGACAACATTCACTCACTGACAACATTCACTCACTGACAACATTCACTGACAACATTTACTCACTGACAACATTCACTGACAACATTCACTCACTGACAACATTCACTGACAACATTCGCTCACTGACAACATTCACTGACAACATTCACTCTCTGACAACATTCACTCACTGACAACATTCACTGACAACATTCACTCACTGACAACATTCACTGACAACATTCACTCACTGACAACATTCACTCACTGACAACATTCACTGACAACATTCACTCACTGACAACATTCACTGACAACATTCACTCACTGACAACATTCACTGACAACATTCACTCACTGACAACATTCACTGACAACATTCACTCACTGATAACATTCACTCACTGACAACATTCACTGACAACATTCACTCACTGACAACATTCACTGACAACATTCACTCACTGACAACATTCACTCTCTGACAACATTCGCTCACTGACAACATTCACTGACAACATTCACTGACAACATTCACTCACTGACAACATTCACTGACAACATTCACTCTCTGACAACATTCACTGACAACATTCACTCACTGACAACATTCACTGACAACATTCACTCACTGACAACATTTACTCACTGACAACATTCACTGACAACATTCACTCACTGACAACATTCACTGACAACATTCACTCACTGACAACATTCACTGACAACATTCACTCACTGACAACATTCACTCACTGACAACATTCACTGACAACATTTACTCACTGACAACATTCACTGACAACATTCACTCACTGACAACATTCACTGACAACATTCACTCACTGACAACATTCACTGACAACATTCGCTCACTGACAACATTCACTGACAACATTCACTCTCTGACAACATTCACTCACTGACAACATTCACTGACAACATTCACTCACTGACAACATTCACTGACAACATTCACTCACTGACAACATTCACTCACTGACAACATTGACTGACAACATTCACTCACTGACAACATTCACTGACAACATTCACTCACTGACAACATTCACTGACAACATTCACTCACTGACAACATTCACTGACAACATTCACTCACTGATAACATTCACTCACTGACAACATTCACTGACAACATTCACTCACTGACAACATTCACTGACAACATTCACTCACTGACAACATTCACTGACAACATTCACTCACTGACAACATTCACTCTCTGACAACATTCGCTCACTGACAACATTCACTGACAACATTCATTGACAACATTCACTCACTGACAACATTCACTGACAACATTCACTCTCTGACAACATTCACTGACAACATTCACTCACTGACAACATTCACTGACAACATTCACTCACTGACAACATTTACTCACTGACAACATTCACTGACAACATTCACTCACTGACAACATTCACTGACAACATTCACTCACTGACAACATTCACTGACAACATTCGCTCACTGACAACATTCACTGACAACATTCACTCTCTGACAACATTCACTCACTGACAACATTCACTGACAACATTCACTCACTGACAACATTCACTGACAACATTCACTCACTGACAACATTCACTCACTGACAACATTCACTGACAACATTCACTCACTGACAACATTCACTGACAACATTCACTCACTGACAACATTCACTGACAACATTCACTCACTGACAACATTCACTGACAACATTCACTCACTGATAACATTCACTCACTGACAACATTCACTGACAACATTCACTCACTGACAACATTCACTGACAACATTCACTCACTGACAACATTCACTGACAACATTCACTCACTGACAACATTCACTCTCTGACAACATTCGCTCACTGACAACATTCACTGACAACATTCACTGACAACATTCACTCACTGACAACATTCACTGACAACATTCACTCTCTGACAACATTCACTGACAACATTCACTCACTGACAACATTCACTGACAACATTCACTCACTGACAACATTTACTCACTGACAACATTCACTGACAACATTCACTCACTGACAACATTCACTGACAACATTCACTCACTGACAACATTCACTCACTGACAACATTCACTCTCTGACAACATTCACTCACTGACAACATTCACTCTCTGACAACATTCACTCACTGACAACATTCACTGACAACATTCACTCACTGACAACATTCACTGACAACATTCACTCACTGACAACATTCACTCACTGACAACATTCACTGACAACATTCACTCACTGACAACATTCACTGACAACATTCACTCACTGACAACATTCACTGACAACATTCACTCACTGACAACATTCACTGACAACATTCACTCACTGACAACATTCACTGACAACATTTACTCACTGACAACATTCACTGACAACATTCACTCACTGACAACATTCACTCACTGACAACATTCACTGACAACATTCACTCTCTGACAACATTCACTCACTGACAACATTCACTCTCTGACAACATTCACTCACTGACAACATTCACTCTCTGACAACATTCACTCACTGACAACATTCACTGACAACATTCACTCTCTGACAACATTCATTCACTGACAACATTAACTGACAACATTCACTCACTGACAACATTCACTCTCTGACAACATTCACTCACTGACAACATTCACTGACAACATTCACTGACAACATTCACTCACTGACAACATTCACTGACAACATTCACTCTCTGACAACATTCACTGACAACATTCACTCACTGACAACATTCACTGACAACATTCACTCACTGACAACATTTACTCACTGACAACATTCACTGACAACATTCACTCACTGACAACATTCACTCACTGACAACATTCACTGACAACATTTACTCACTGACAACATTCACTGACAACATTCACTCACTGACAACATTCACTGACAACATTCACTCACTGACAACATTCACTGACAACATTCGCTCACTGACAACATTCACTGACAACATTCACTCTCTGACAACATTCAATCACTGACAACATTCACTGACAACATTCACTCACTGACAACATTCACTGACAACATTCACTCACTGACAACATTCACTCACTGACAACATTCACTGACAACATTCACTCACTGACAACATTCACTGACAACATTCACTCACTGACAACATTCACTGACAACATTCACTCACTGATAACATTCACTCACTGACAACATTCACTGACAACATTCACTCACTGACAACATTCACTGACAACATTCACTCACTGACAACATTCACTGACAACATTCACTCACTGACAACATTCACTCTCTGACAACATTCGCTCACTGACAACATTCACTGACAACATTCACTGACAACATTCACTCACTGACAACATTCACTGACAACATTCACTCTCTGACAACATTCACTGACAACATTCACTCACTGACAACATTCACTGACAACATTCACTCACTGACAACATTTACTCACTGACAACATTCACTGACAACATTCACTCACTGACAACATTCACTGACAACATTCACTCACTGACAACATTCACTGACAACATTCACTCACTGACAACATTCACTCACTGACAACATTCACTGACAACATTTACTCACTGACAACATTCACTGACAACATTCACTCACTGACAACATTCACTGACAACATTCACTCACTGACAACATTCACTGACAACATTCGCTCACTGACAACATTCACTGACAACATTCACTCTCTGACAACATTCACTCACTGACAACATTCACTGACAACATTCACTCACTGACAACATTCACTGACAACATTCACTCACTGACAACATTCACTCACTGACAACATTCACTGACAACATTCACTCACTGACAACATTCACTGACAACATTCACTCACTGACAACATTCACTGACAACATTCACTCACTGACAACATTCACTGACAACATTCACTCACTGATAACATTCACTCACTGACAACATTCACTGACAACATTCACTCACTGACAACATTCACTGACAACATTCACTCACTGACAACATTCACTGACAACATTCACTCACTGACAACATTCACTCTCTGACAACATTCGCTGACAACATTCACTCACTGACAACATTCACTGACAACATTCACTCACTGACAACATTCACTGACAACATTCACTCACTGACAACATTCACTGACAACATTCACTCTCTGACAACATTCACTGACAACATTCACTCACTGACAACATTCACTGACAACATTCACTCACTGACAACATTTACTCACTGACAACATTCACTGACAACATTCACTCACTGACAACATTCACTGACAACATTCACTCACTGACAACATTCACTGACAACATTCACTCACTGACAACATTCACTCACTGACAACATTCACTGACAACATTTACTCACTGACAACATTCACTGACAACATTCACTCACTGACAACATTCACTGACAACATTCACTCACTGACAACATTCACTGACAACATTCGCTCACTGACAACATTCACTGACAACATTCACTCTCTGACAACATTCACTCACTGACAACATTCACTGACAACATTCACTCACTGACAACATTCACTGACAACATTCACTCACTGACAACATTCACTCACTGACAACATTCACTGACAACATTCACTCACTGACAACATTCACTGACAACATTCACTCACTGACAACATTCACTGACAACATTCACTCACTGACAACATTCACTGACAACATTCACTCACTGATAACATTCACTCACTGACAACATTCACTGACAACATTCACTCACTGACAACATTCACTGACAACATTCACTCACTGACAACATTCACTGACAACATTCACTCACTGACAACATTCACTCTCTGACAACATTCGCTGACAACATTCACTCACTGACAACATTCACTGACAACATTCACTCACTGACAACATTCACTGACAACATTCACTCTCTGACAACATTCACTGACAACATTCACTCACTGACAACATTCACTGACAACATTCAGTCACTGACAACATTTACTCACTGACAACATTCACTGACAACATTCACTCACTGACAACATTCACTGACAACATTCACTCACTGACAACATTCACTCTCTGACAACATTCACTCACTGACAACATTCACTCTCTGACAACATTCACTCACTGACAACATTCACTCTCTGACAACATTCACTCACTGACAACATTCACTGACAACATTCACTGACAACATTCACTCACTGACAACATTCACTGACAACATTCATTCTCTGACAACATTCACTGACAACATTCACTCACTGACAACATTCACTGACAACATTCACTCACTGACAACATTTACTCACTGACAACATTCACTGACAACATTCACTCACTGACAACATTCACTCTCTGACAACATTCGCTCACTGACAACATTCACTGACAACATTCACTGACAACATTCACTCACTGACAACATTCACTGACAACATTCACTCTCTGACAACATTCACTGACAACATTCACTCACTGACAACATTCACTGACAACATTCACTCACTGACAACATTTACTCACTGACAACATTCACTGACAACATTCACTCACTGACAACATTCACTGACAACATTCACTCACTGACAACATTCACTCACTGACAACATTCACTGACAACATTTACTCACTGACAACATTCACTGACAACATTCACTCACTGACAACATTCACTGACAACATTCACTCACTGACAACATTCACTGACAACATTCGCTAACTGACAACATTCACTGACAACATTCACTCTCTGACAACATTCACTCACTGACAACATTCACTGACAACATTCACTCACTGACAACATTCACTGACAACATTCACTCACTGACAACATTCACTCACTGACAACATTCACTGACAACATTCACTCACTGACAACATTCACTGACAACATTCACTCACTGACAACATTCACTGACAACATTCACTCACTGATAACATTCACTCACTGACAACATTCACTGACAACATTCACTCACTGACAACATTCACTGACAACATTCACTCACTGACAACATTCACTGACAACATTCACTCACTGACAACATTCACTGACAACATTCACTCACTGACAACATTCACTCTCTGACAACATTCGCTCACTGACAACATTCACTGACAACATTCACTGACAACATTCACTCACTGACAACATTCACTGACAACATTCACTCTCTGACAACATTCACCGACAACATTCACTCTCTGACAACATTCACTGACAACATTCACTCACTGACAACATTCACTGACAACATTCACTCACTGACAACATTCACTGACAACATTCACTCACTGACAACATTCACTGACAACATTCACTCACTGATAACATTCACTCACTGACAACATTCACTGACAACATTCACTCACTGACAACATTCACTGACAACATTCACTCACTGACAACATTCACTGACAACATTCACTCACTGACAACATTCACTCTCTGACAACATTCGCTCACTGACAACATTCACTGACAACATTCACTGACAACATTCACTCACTGACAACATTCACTGACAACATTCACTCTCTGACAACATTCACTGACAACATTCACTCACTGACAACATTCACTGACAACATTCACTCACTGACAACATTTACTCACTGACAACATTCACTGACAACATTCACTCACTGACAACATTCACTGACAACATTCACTCACTGACAACATTCACTGACAACATTCACTCACTGACAACATTCACTCACTGACAACATTCACTGACAACATTTACTCACTGACAACATTCACTGACAACATTCACTCACTGACAACATTCACTGACAACATTCACTCACTGACAACATTCACTGACAACATTCGCTCACTGACAACATTCATTCACTGACAACATTAACTGACAACATTCACTCACTGACAACATTCACTCTCTGACAACATTCACTCACTGACAACATTCACTCTCTGACAACATTCACTCACTGACAACATTCACTGACAACATTCACTCTCTGACAACATTCATTCACTGACAACATTAACTGACAACATTCACTCACTGACAACATTCACTCTCTGACAACATTCACTCACTGACAACATTCACTGACAACATTCACTGACAACATTCACTCACTGACAACATTCACTGACAACATTCACTCTCTGACAACATTCACTGACAACATTCACTCACTGACAACATTCACTGACAACATTCACTCACTGACAACATTTACTCACTGACAACATTCACTGACAACATTCACTCACTGACAACATTCACTGACAACATTCACTCACTGACAACATTCACTGACAACATTCACTCACTGACAACATTCACTGACAACATTCACTCACTGACAACATTTACTCACTGACAACATTCACTGACAACATTCACTCACTGACAACATTCACTGACAACATTCACTCACTGACAACATTCACTGACAACATTCACTCACTGACAACATTCACTGACAACATTTACTCACTGACAACATTCACTGACAACATTCACTCACTGACAACATTCACTGACAACATTCACTCACTGACAACATTCACTGACAACATTCGCTCACTGACAACATTCACTGACAACATTCACTCTCTGACAACATTCACTCACTGACAACATTCACTGACAACATTCACTCACTGACAACATTCACTGACAACATTCACTCACTGACAACATTCACTCACTGACAACATTCACTGACAACATTCACTCACTGACAACATTCACTGACAACATTCACTCACTGACAACATTCACTGACAACATTCACTCACTGACAACATTCACTGACAACATTCACTCACTGATAACATTCACTCACTGACAACATTCACTGACAACATTCACTCACTGACAACATTCACTGACAACATTCACTCACTGACAACATTCACTGACAACATTCACTCACTGACAACATTCACTCTCTGACAACATTCGCTCACTGACAACATTCACTGACAACATTCACTGACAACATTCACTCACTGACAACATTTACTCACTGACAACATTCACTGACAACATTCACTCACTGACAACATTCACTGACAACATTCACTCACTGACAACATTCACTGACAACATTCACTCACTGACAACATTCACTGACAACATTCACTCACTGACAACATTCACTCTCTGACAACATTCGCTCACTGACAACATTCACTGACAACATTCACTGACAACATTCACTCACTGACAACATTCACTGACAACATTCACTCTCTGACAACATTCACTGACAACATTCACTCTCTGACAACATTCACTGACAACATTCACTCACTGACAACATTCACTGACAACATTCACTCACTGACAACATTTACTCACTGACAACATTCACTGACAACATTCACTCACTGACAACATTCACTGACAACATTCACTCACTGACAACATTCACTCACTGACAACATTCACTCTCTGACAACATTCACTCACTGACAACATTCACTCTCTGACAACATTCACTCACTGACAACATTCACTGACAACATTCACTCTCTGACAACATTCATTCACTGACAACATTAACTGACAACATTCACTCACTGACAACATTCACTCTCTGACAACATTCACTCACTGACAACATTCACTGACAACATTCACTGACAACATTCACTCACTGACAACATTCACTGACAACATTCACTCTCTGACAACATTCACTGACAACATTCACTCACTGACAACATTCACTGACAACATTCACTCACTGACAACATTTACTCACTGACAACATTCACTGACAACATTCACTCACTGACAACATTCACTGACAACATTCACTCACTGACAACATTCACTCACTGACAACATTCACTGACAACATTTACTCACTGACAACATTCACTGACAACATTCACTCACTGACAACATTCACTGACAACATTCACTCACTGACAACATTCACTGACAACATTCGCTCACTGACAACATTCACTGACAACATTCACTCTCTGACAACATTCACTCACTGACAACATTCACTGACAACATTCACTCACTGACAACATTCACTGACAACATTCACTCACTGACAACATTCACTCACTGACAACATTCACTGACAACATTCACTCACTGACAACATTCACTGACAACATTCACTCACTGACAACATTCACTGACAACATTCACTCACTGACAACATTCACTGACAACATTCACTCACTGATAACATTCACTCACTGACAACATTCACTGACAACATTCACTCACTGACAACATTCACTGACAACATTCACTCACTGACAACATTCACTGACAACATTCACTCACTGACAACATTCACTCTCTGACAACATTCGCTCACTGACAACATTCACTGACAACATTCACTGACAACATTCACTCACTGACAACATTCACTGACAACATTCACTCTCTGACAACATTCACTGACAACATTCACTCACTGACAACATTCACTGACAACATTCACTCACTGACAACATTTACTCACTGACAACATTCACTGACAACATTCACTCACTGACAACATTCACTGACAACATTCACTCACTGACAACATTCACTCACTGACAACATTCACTCTCTGACAACATTCACTCACTGACAACATTCACTCTCTGACAACATTCACTCACTGACAACATTCACTGACAACATTCACTCACTGACAACATTCACTGACAACATTCACTCACTGACAACATTCACTCACTGACAACATTCACTGACAACATTCACTCACTGACAACATTCACTGACAACATTCACTCACTGACAACATTCACTCACTGACAACATTCACTGACAACATTCACTCACTGACAACATTCACTGACAACATTCACTCACTGACAACATTCACTGACAACATTTACTCACTGACAACATTCACTGACAACATTCACTCACTGACAACATTCACTCACTGACAACATTCACTGACAACATTCACTCTCTGACAACATTCACTCACTGACAACATTCACTCTCTGACAACATTCACTCACTGACAACATTCACTGACAACATTCACTCTCTGACAACATTCACTCACTGACAACATTCACTCTCTGACAACATTCACTCACTGACAACATTCACTCTCTGACAACATTCACTCACTGACAACATTCACTGACAACATTCACTCTCTGACAACATTCATTCACTGACAACATTAACTGACAACATTCACTCACTGACAACATTCACTCTCTGACAACATTCACTCACTGACAACATTCACTGACAACATTCACTCACTGACAACATTCACTGACAACATTCACTCTCTGACAACATTCACTGACAACATTCACTCACTGACAACATTCACTGACAACATTCACTCACTGACAACATTTACTCACTGACAACATTCACTGACAACATTCACTCACTGACAACATTCACTCACTGACAACATTCACTGACAACATTTACTCACTGACAACATTCACTGACAACATTCACTCACTGACAACATTCACTGACAACATTCGCTCACTGACAACATTCACTGACAACATTCACTCTCTGACAACATTCACTCACTGACAACATTCACTGACAACATTCACTCACTGACAACATTCACTGACAACATTCACTCACTGACAACATTCACTCACTGACAACATTCACTGACAACATTCACTCACTGACAACATTCACTGACAACATTCACTCACTGACAACATTCACTGACAACATTCACTCACTGACAACATTCACTGACAACATTCACTCACTGATAACATTCACTCACTGACAACATTCACTGACAACATTCACTCACTGACAACATTCACTGACAACATTCACTCACTGACAACATTCACTCTCTGACAACATTCGCTCACTGACAACATTCACTGACAACATTCACTGACAACATTCACTCACTGACAACATTCACTGACAACATTCACTCTCTGACAACATTCACTGACAACATTCACTCACTGACAACATTCACTGACAACATTCACTCACTGACAACATTTACTCACTGACAACATTCACTGACAACATTCACTCACTGACAACATTCACTGACAACATTCACTCACTGACAACATTCACTGACAACATTCACTCACTGACAACATTCACTCACTGACAACATTCACTGACAACATTTACTCACTGACAACATTCACTGACAACATTCACTCACTGACAACATTCACTGACAACATTCACTCACTGACAACATTCACTGACAACATTCGCTCACTGACAACATTCACTGACAACATTCACTCTCTGACAACATTCACTCACTGACAACATTCACTGACAACATTCACTCACTGACAACATTCACTGACAACATTCACTCACTGACAACATTCACTCACTGACAACATTGACTGACAACATTCACTCACTGACAACATTCACTGACAACATTCACTCACTGACAACATTCACTGACAACATTCACTCACTGACAACATTCACTGACAACATTCACTCACTGATAACATTCACTCACTGACAACATTCACTGACAACATTCACTCACTGACAACATTCACTGACAACATTCACTCACTGACAACATTCACTGACAACATTCACTCACTGACAACATTCACTCTCTGACAACATTCGCTCACTGACAACATTCACTGACAACATTCATTGACAACATTCACTCACTGACAACATTCACTGACAACATTCACTCTCTGACATACATTCACTGACAACATTCACTCACTGACAACATTCACTGACAACATTCACTCACTGACAACATTTACTCACTGACAACATTCACTGACAACATTCACTCACTGACAACATTCACTGACAACATTCACTCACTGACAACATTCACTCACTGACAACATTCACTCTCTGACAACATTCACTCACTGACAACATTCACTCTCTGACAACATTCACTCACTGACAACATTCACTGACAACATTCACTCACTGACAACATTCACTGACAACATTCACTCACTGACAACATTCACTCACTGACAACATTCACTGACAACATTCACTCACTGACAACATTCACTGACAACATTCACTCACTGACAACATTCACTGACAACATTCACTCACTGACAACATTCACTCACTGACAACATTCACTGACAACATTCACTCACTGACAACATTCACTGACAACATTTACTCACTGACAACATTCACTGACAACATTCACTCACTGACAACATTCACTCACTGACAACATTCACTGACAACATTCACTCTCTGACAACATTCACTCACTGACAACATTCACTCTCTGACAACATTCACTCACTGACAACATTCACTGACAACATTCACTCTCTGACAACATTCACTCACTGACAACATTCACTCTCTGACAACATTCACTCACTGACAACATTCACTCTCTGACAACATTCACTCACTGACAACATTCACTGACAACATTCACTCTCTGACAACATTCATTCACTGACAACATTAACTGACAACATTCACTCACTGACAACATTCACTCTCTGACAACATTCACTCACTGACAACATTCACTGACAACATTCACTGACAACATTCACTCACTGACAACATTTACTCACTGACAACATTCACTGACAACATTCACTCACTGACAACATTCACTGACAACATTCACTCACTGACAACATTCACTCACTGACAACATTCACTCTCTGACAACATTCACTCACTGACAACATTCACTCTCTGACAACATTCACTCACTGACAACATTCACTGACAACATTCACTCACTGACAACATTCACTGACAACATTCACTCACTGACAACATTCACTCACTGACCACATTCACTGACAACATTCACTCACTGACAACATTCACTGACAACATTCACTCACTGACAACATTCACTGACAACATTCACTCACTGACAACATTCACTCACTGACAACATTCACTGACAACATTCACTCACTGACAACATTCACTGACAACATTTACTCACTGACAACATTCACTGACAACATTCACTCACTGACAACATTCACTCACTGACAACATTCACTGACAACATTCACTCTCTGACAACATTCACTCACTGACAACATTCACTCTCTGACAACATTCACTCACTGACAACATTCACTGACAACATTCACTCTCTGACAACATTCACTCACTGACAACATTCACTCTCTGACAACATTCACTCACTGACAACATTCACTCTCTGACAACATTCACTCACTGACAACATTCACTGACAACATTCACTCTCTGACAACATTCATTCACTGACAACATTAACTGACAACATTCACTCACTGACAACATTCACTCTCTGACAACATTCACTCACTGACAACATTCACTGACAACATTCACTGACAACATTCACTCACTGACAACATTCACTGACAACATTCACTCTCTGACAACATTCACTGACAACATTCACTCACTGACAACATTCACTGACAACATTCACTCACTGACAACATTTACTCACTGACAACATTCACTGACAACATTCACTCACTGACAACATTCACTGACAACATTCACTCACTGACAACATTCACTGACAACATTCACTCACTGACAACATTCACTCACTGACAACATTCACTGACAACATTTACTCACTGACAACATTCACTGACAACATTCACTCACTGACAACATTCACTGACAACATTCACTCACTGACAACATTCACTGACAACATTCGCTCACTGACAACATTCACTGACAACATTCACTCTCTGACAACATTCACTCACTGACAACATTCACTGACAACATTCACTCACTGACAACATTCACTCACTGACAACATTCACTGACAACATTCACTCACTGACAACATTCACTGACAACATTCACTCACTGACAACATTCACTGACAACATTCACTCACTGACAACATTCACTGACAACATTCACTCACTGATAACATTCACTCACTGACAACATTCACTGACAACATTCACTCACTGACAACATTCACTGACAACATTCACTCACTGACAACATTCACTGACAACATTCACTCACTGACAACATTCACTGACAACATTCACTCACTGACAACATTCACTCACTGACAACATTCACTGACAACATTCACTCACTGACAACATTCACTGACAACATTCACTCACTGACAACATTCACTGACAACATTCACTCACTGACAACATTCACTGACAACATTTACTCACTGACAACATTCACTGACAACATTCACTCACTGACAACATTCACTCACTGACAACATTCACTGACAACATTCACTCTCTGACAACATTCACTCACTGACAACATTCACTCTCTGACAACATTCACTCACTGACAACATTCACTGACAACATTCACTCTCTGACAACATTCACTCACTGACAACATTCACTCTCTGACAACATTCACTCACTGACAACATTCACTCTCTGACAACATTCACTCACTGACAACATTCACTGACAACATTCACTCTCTGACAACATTCATTCACTGACAACATTAACTGACAACATTCACTCACTGACAACATTCACTCTCTGACAACATTCACTCACTGACAACATTCACTGACAACATTCACTGACAACATTCACTCACTGACAACATTCACTGACAACATTCACTCTCTGACAACATTCACTGACAACATTCACTCACTGACAACATTCACTGACAACATTCACTCACTGACAACATTTACTCACTGACAACATTCACTGACAACATTCACTCACTGACAACATTCACTCACTGACAACATTCACTGACAACATTTACTCACTGACAACATTCACTGACAACATTCACTCACTGACAACATTCACTGACAACATTCACTCACTGACAACATTCACTGACAACATTCGCTCACTGACAACATTCACTGACAACATTCACTCTCTGACAACATTCAATCACTGACAACATTCACTGACAACATTCACTCACTGACAACATTCACTGACAACATTCACTCACTGACAACATTCACTCACTGACAACATTCACTGACAACATTCACTCACTGACAACATTCACTGACAACATTCACTCACTGACAACATTCACTGACAACATTCACTCACTGACAACATTCACTGACAACATTCACTCACTGATAACATTCACTCACTGACAACATTCACTGACAACATTCACTCACTGACAACATTCACTGACAACATTCACTCACTGACAACATTCACTGACAACATTCACTCACTGACAACATTCACTCTCTGACAACATTCGCTCACTGACAACATTCACTGACAACATTCACTGACAACATTCACTCACTGACAACATTCACTGACAACATTCACTCTCTGACAACATTCACTGACAACATTCACTCACTGACAACATTCACTGACAACATTCACTCACTGACAACATTTACTCACTGACAACATTCACTGACAACATTCACTCACTGACAACATTCACTGACAACATTCACTCACTGACAACATTCACTGACAACATTCACTCACTGACAACATTCACTCACTGACAACATTCACTGACAACATTTACTCACTGACAACATTCACTGACAACATTCACTCACTGACAACATTCACTGACAACATTCACTCACTGACAACATTCACTGACAACATTCGCTCACTGACAACATTCACTGACAACATTCACTCTCTGACAACATTCACTCACTGACAACATTCACTGACAACATTCACTCACTGACAACATTCACTGACAACATTCACTCACTGACAACATTCACTCACTGACAACATTCACTGACAACATTCACTCACTGACAACATTCACTGACAACATTCACTCACTGACAACATTCACTGACAACATTCACTCACTGACAACATTCACTGACAACATTCACTCACTGATAACATTCACTCACTGACAACATTCACTGACAACATTCACTCACTGACAACATTCACTGACAACATTCACTCACTGACAACATTCACTGACAACATTCACTCACTGACAACATTCACTCTCTGACAACATTCGCTGACAACATTCACTCACTGACAACATTCACTGACAACATTCACTCACTGACAACATTCACTGACAACATTCACTCACTGACAACATTCACTGACAACATTCACTCTCTGACAACATTCACTGACAACATTCACTCACTGACAACATTCACTGACAACATTCACTCACTGACAACATTTACTCACTGACAACATTCACTGACAACATTCACTCACTGACAACATTCACTGACAACATTCACTCACTGACAACATTCACTGACAACATTCACTCACTGACAACATTCACTCACTGACAACATTCACTGACAACATTTACTCACTGACAACATTCACTGACAACATTCACTCACTGACAACATTCACTGACAACATTCACTCACTGACAACATTCACTGACAACATTCGCTCACTGACAACATTCACTGACAACATTCACTCTCTGACAACATTCACTCACTGACAACATTCACTGACAACATTCACTCACTGACAACATTCACTGACAACATTCACTCACTGACAACATTCACTCACTGACAACATTCACTGACAACATTCACTCACTGACAACATTCACTGACAACATTCACTCACTGACAACATTCACTGACAACATTCACTCACTGACAACATTCACTGACAACATTCACTCACTGATAACATTCACTCACTGACAACATTCACTGACAACATTCACTCACTGACAACATTCACTGACAACATTCACTCACTGACAACATTCACTGACAACATTCACTCACTGACAACATTCACTCTCTGACAACATTCGCTGACAACATTCACTCACTGACAACATTCACTGACAACATTCACTCACTGACAACATTCACTGACAACATTCACTCTCTGACAACATTCACTGACAACATTCACTCACTGACAACATTCACTGACAACATTCACTCACTGACAACATTTACTCACTGACAACATTCACTGACAACATTCACTCACTGACAACATTCACTGACAACATTCACTCACTGACAACATTCACTCTCTGACAACATTCACTCACTGACAACATTCACTCTCTGACAACATTCACTCACTGACAACATTCACTCTCTGACAACATTCACTCACTGACAACATTCACTGACAACATTCACTGACAACATTCACTCACTGACAACATTCACTGACAACATTCATTCTCTGACAACATTCACTGACAACATTCACTCACTGACAACATTCACTGACAACATTCACTCACTGACAACATTTACTCACTGACAACATTCACTGACAACATTCACTCACTGACAACATTCACTCTCTGACAACATTCGCTCACTGACAACATTCACTGACAACATTCACTGACAACATTCACTCACTGACAACATTCACTGACAACATTCACTCTCTGACAACATTCACTGACAACATTCACTCACTGACAACATTCACTGACAACATTCACTCACTGACAACATTTACTCACTGACAACATTCACTGACAACATTCACTCACTGACAACATTCACTGACAACATTCACTCACTGACAACATTCACTGACAACATTCACTCACTGACAACATTCACTCACTGACAACATTCACTGACAACATTTACTCACTGACAACATTCACTGACAACATTCACTCACTGACAACATTCACTGACAACATTCACTCACTGACAACATTCACTGACAACATTCGCTAACTGACAACATTCACTGACAACATTCACTCTCTGACAACATTCACTCACTGACAACATTCACTGACAACATTCACTCACTGACAACATTCACTGACAACATTCACTCACTGACAACATTCACTCACTGACAACATTCACTGACAACATTCACTCACTGACAACATTCACTGACAACATTCACTCACTGACAACATTCACTGACAACATTCACTCACTGATAACATTCACTCACTGACAACATTCACTGACAACATTCACTCACTGACAACATTCACTGACAACATTCACTCACTGACAACATTCACTGACAACATTCACTCACTGACAACATTCACTCTCTGACAACATTCGCTCACTGACAACATTCACTGACAACATTCACTGACAACATTCACTCACTGACAACATTCACTGACAACATTCACTCACTGACAACATTCACTGACAACATTCACTCTCTGACAACATTCACTGACAACATTCACTCACTGACAACATTCACTGACAACATTCACTCACTGACAACATTTACTCACTGACAACATTCACTGACAACATTCACTCACTGACAACATTCACTGACAACATTCACTCACTGACAACATTCACTGACAACATTCACTCACTGACAACATTCACTCACTGACAACATTCACTGACAACATTTACTCACTGACAACATTCACTGACAACATTCACTCACTGACAACATTCACTGACAACATTCACTCACTGACAACATTCACTGACAACATTCGCTCACTGACAACATTCACTGACAACATTCACTCTCTGACAACATTCACTCACTGACAACATTCACTGACAACATTCACTCACTGACAACATTCACTGACAACATTCACTCACTGACAACATTCACTCACTGACAACATTCACTGACAACATTCACTCACTGACAACATTCACTGACAACATTCACTCACTGACAACATTCACTGACAACATTCACTCACTGACAACATTCACTGACAACATTCACTCACTGATAACATTCACTCACTGACAACATTCACTGACAACATTCACTCACTGACAACATTCACTGACAACATTCACTCACTGACAACATTCACTGACAACATTCACTCACTGACAACATTCACTCTCTGACAACATTCGCTGACAACATTCACTCACTGACAACATTCACTGACAACATTCACTCACTGACAACATTCACTGACAACATTCACTCTCTGACAACATTCACTGACAACATTCACTCACTGACAACATTCACTGACAACATTCACTCACTGACAACATTTACTCACTGACAACATTCACTGACAACATTCACTCACTGACAACATTCACTGACAACATTCACTCACTGACAACATTCACTCTCTGACAACATTCACTCACTGACAACATTCACTCTCTGACAACATTCACTCACTGACAACATTCACTCTCTGACAACATTCACTCACTGACAACATTCACTGACAACATTCACTGACAACATTCACTCACTGACAACATTCACTGACAACATTCATTCTCTGACAACATTCACTGACAACATTCACTCACTGACAACATTCACTGACAACATTCACTCACTGACAACATTTACTCACTGACAACATTCACTGACAACATTCACTCACTGACAACATTCACTCTCTGACAACATTCGCTCACTGACAACATTCACTGACAACATTCACTGACAACATTCACTCACTGACAACATTCACTGACAACATTCACTCTCTGACAACATTCACTGACAACATTCACTCACTGACAACATTCACTGACAACATTCACTCACTGACAACATTTACTCACTGACAACATTCACTGACAACATTCACTCACTGACAACATTCACTGACAACATTCACTCACTGACAACATTCACTGACAACATTCACTCACTGACAACATTCACTCACTGACAACATTCACTGACAACATTTACTCACTGACAACATTCACTGACAACATTCACTCACTGACAACATTCACTGACAACATTCACTCACTGACAACATTCACTGACAACATTCGCTAACTGACAACATTCACTGACAACATTCACTCTCTGACAACATTCACTCACTGACAACATTCACTGACAACATTCACTCACTGACAACATTCACTGACAACATTCACTCACTGACAACATTCACTCACTGACAACATTCACTGACAACATTCACTCACTGACAACATTCACTGACAACATTCACTCACTGACAACATTCACTGACAACATTCACTCACTGATAACATTCACTCACTGACAACATTCACTGACAACATTCACTCACTGACAACATTCACTGACAACATTCACTCACTGACAACATTCACTGACAACATTCACTCACTGACAACATTCACTCTCTGACAACATTCGCTCACTGACAACATTCACTGACAACATTCACTGACAACATTCACTCACTGACAACATTCACTGACAACATTCACTCTCTGACAACATTCACCGACAACATTCACTCTCTGACAACATTCACTGACAACATTCACTCACTGACAACATTCACTCACTGACAACATTTACTCACTGACAACATTCACTGACAACATTCACTCACTGACAACATTCACTGACAACATTCACTCACTGACAACATTCACTCACTGACAACATTCACTCTCTGACAACATTCACTCACTGACAACATTCACTCTCTGACAACATTCACTCACTGACAACATTCACTGACAACATTCACTCACTGACAACATTTACTGACAACATTCACTCACTGACAACATTCACTCACTGACCACATTCACTGACAACATTCACTCACTGACAACATTCACTGACAACATTCACTCACTGACAACATTCACTGACAACATTCACTCACTGACAACATTCACTGACAACATTCACTCACTGACAACATTCACTGACAACATTTACTCACTGACAACATTCACTGACAACATTCACTCACTGACAACATTCACTCACTGACAACATTCACTGACAACATTCACTCTCTGACAACATTCACTCACTGACAACATTCACTCTCTGACAACATTCACTCACTGACAACATTCACTGACAACATTCACTCTCTGACAACATTCACTCACTGACAACATTCACTCTCTGACAACATTCACTCACTGACAACATTCACTCTCTGACAACATTCACTCACTGACAACATTCACTGACAACATTCACTCTCTGACAACATTCATTCACTGACAACATTAACTGACAACATTCACTCACTGACAACATTCACTCTCTGACAACATTCACTCACTGACAACATTCACTGACAACATTCACTGACAACATTCACTCACTGACAACATTCACTGACAACATTCACTCTCTGACAACATTCACTGACAACATTCACTCACTGACAACATTCACTGACAACATTCACTCACTGACAACATTTACTCACTGACAACATTCACTGACAACATTCACTCACTGACAACATTCACTGACAACATTCACTCACTGACAACATTCACTGACAACATTCACTCACTGACAACATTCACTGACAACATTCACTCACTGACAACATTCACTCTCTGACAACATTCGCTCACTGACAACATTCACTGACAACATTCACTCACTGACAACATTCACTGACAACATTCACTCTCTGACAACATTCACTGACAACATTCACTCTCTGACAACATTCACTGACAACATTCACTCACTGACAACATTCACTGACAACATTCACTCACTGACAACATTTACTCACTGACAACATTCACTGACAACATTCACTCACTGACAACATTCACTGACAACATTCACTAACTGACAACATTCACTCACTGACAACATTCACTCTCTGACAACATTCACTCACTGACAACATTCACTCTCTGACAACATTCACTCACTGACAACATTCACTGACAACATTCACTCACTGACAACATTCACTGACAACATTCACTCACTGACAACATTCACTCACTGACCACATTCACTGACAACATTCACTCACTGACAACATTCACTGACAACATTCACTCACTGACAACATTCACTGACAACATTCACTCACTGACAACATTCACTCACTGACAACATTCACTGACAACATTCACTCACTGACAACATTCACTGACAACATTTACTCACTGACAACATTCACTGACAACATTCACTCACTGACAACATTCACTCACTGACAACATTCACTGACAACATTCACTCTCTGACAACATTCACTCACTGACAACATTCACTCTCTGACAACATTCACTCACTGACAACATTCACTGACAACATTCACTCTCTGACAACATTCACTCACTGACAACATTCACTCTCTGACAACATTCACTCACTGACAACATTCACTCTCTGACAACATTCACTCACTGACAACATTCACTGACAACATTCACTCTCTGACAACATTCATTCACTGACAACATTAACTGACAACATTCACTCACTGACAACATTCACTCTCTGACAACATTCACTCACTGACAACATTCACTGACAACATTCACTGACAACATTCACTCACTGACAACATTCACTGACAACATTCACTCTCTGACAACATTCACTGACAACATTCACTCACTGACAACATTCACTGACAACATTCACTCACTGACAACATTTACTCACTGACAACATTCACTGACAACATTCACTCACTGACAACATTCACTGACAACATTCACTCACTGACAACATTCACTGACAACATTCACTCACTGACAACATTCACTCACTGACAACATTCACTGACAACATTTACTCACTGACAACATTCACTGACAACATTCACTCACTGACAACATTCACTGACAACATTCACTCACTGACAACATTCACTGACAACATTCGCTCACTGACAACATTCACTGACAACATTCACTCTCTGACAACATTCACTCACTGACAACATTCACTGACAACATTCACTCACTGACAACATTCACTGACAACATTCACTCACTGACAACATTCACTCACTGACAACATTCACTGACAACATTCACTCACTGACAACATTCACTGACAACATTCACTCACTGACAACATTCACTGACAACATTCACTCACTGACAACATTCACTGACAACATTCACTCACTGATAACATTCACTCACTGACAACATTCACTGACAACATTCACTCACTGACAACATTCACTGACAACATTCACTCACTGACAACATTCACTGACAACATTCACTCACTGACAACATTCACTCTCTGACAACATTCGCTCACTGACAACATTCACTGACAACATTCACTGACAACATTCACTCACTGACAACATTCACTGACAACATTCACTCTCTGACAACATTCACTGACAACATTCAATCACTGACAACATTCACTGACAACATTCACTCACTGACAACATTTACTCACTGACAACATTCACTGACAACATTCACTCACTGACAACATTCACTGACAACATTCACTCACTGACAACATTCACTCACTGACAACATTCACTCTCTGACAACATTCACTCACTGACAACATTCACTCTCTGACAACATTCACTCACTGACAACATTCACTGACAACATTCACTCACTGACAACATTCACTGACAACATTCACTCACTGACAACATTCACTCACTGACAACATTCACTGACAACATTCACTCACTGACAACATTCACTGACAACATTCACTCACTGACAACATTCACTCACTGACAACATTCACTGACAACATTCACTCACTGACAACATTCACTGACAACATTCACTCACTGACAACATTCACTGACAACATTTACTCACTTACAACATTCACTGACAACATTCACTCACTGACAACATTCACTCACTGACAACATTCACTGACAACATTCACTCTCTGACAACATTCACTCACTGACAACATTCACTCTCTGACAACATTCACTCACTGACAACATTCACTGACAACATTCACTCTCTGACAACATTCACTCACTGACAACATTCACTCTCTGACAACATTCACTCACTGACAACATTCACTCTCTGACAACATTCACTCACTGACAACATTCACTGACAACATTCACTCTCTGACAACATTCATTCACTGACAACATTAACTGACAACATTCACTCACTGACAACATTCACTCTCTGACAACATTCACTCACTGACAACATTCACTGACAACATTCACTGACAACATTCACTCACTGACAACATTCACTGACAACATTCACTCTCTGACAACATTCACTGACAACATTCACTCACTGACAACATTCACTGACAACATTCACTCACTGACAACATTTACTCACTGACAACATTCACTGACAACATTCACTCACTGACAACATTCACTCACTGACAACATTCACTGACAACATTTACTCACTGACAACATTCACTGACAACATTCACTCACTGACAACATTCACTGACAACATTCACTCACTGACAACATTCACTGACAACATTCGCTCACTGACAACATTCACTGACAACATTCACTCTCTGACAACATTCAATCACTGACAACATTCACTGACAACATTCACTCACTGACAACATTCACTGACAACATTCACTCACTGACAACATTCACTCACTGACAACATTCACTGACAACATTCACTCACTGACAACATTCACTGACAACATTCACTCACTGACAACATTCACTGACAACATTCACTCACTGACAACATTCACTGACAACATTCACTCACTGATAACATTCACTCACTGACAACATTCACTGACAACATTCACTCACTGACAACATTCACTGACAACATTCACTCACTGACAACATTCACTGACAACATTCACTCACTGACAACATTCACTCTCTGACAACATTCGCTCACTGACAACATTCACTGACAACATTCACTGACAACATTCACTCACTGACAACATTCACTGACAACATTCACTCTCTGACAACATTCACTGACAACATTCACTCACTGACAACATTCACTGACAACATTCACTCACTGACAACATTTACTCACTGACAACATTCACTGACAACATTCACTCACTGACAACATTCACTGACAACATTCACTCACTGACAACATTCACTGACAACATTCACTCACTGACAACATTCACTCACTGACAACATTCACTGACAACATTTACTCACTGACAACATTCACTGACAACATTCACTCACTGACAACATTCACTGACAACATTCACTCACTGACAACATTCACTGACAACATTCGCTCACTGACAACATTCATTCACTGACAACATTAACTGACAACATTCACTCACTGACAACATTCACTCTCTGACAACATTCACTCACTGACAACATTCACTCTCTGACAACATTCACTCACTGACAACATTCACTGACAACATTCACTCTCTGACAACATTCATTCACTGACAACATTAACTGACAACATTCACTCACTGACAACATTCACTCTCTGACAACATTCACTCACTGACAACATTCACTGACAACATTCACTGACAACATTCACTCACTGACAACATTCACTGACAACATTCACTCTCTGACAACATTCACTGACAACATTCACTCACTGACAACATTCACTGACAACATTCACTCACTGACAACATTTACTCACTGACAACATTCACTGACAACATTCACTCACTGACAACATTCACTGACAACATTCACTCACTGACAACATTCACTGACAACATTCACTCACTGACAACATTCACTGACAACATTCACTCACTGACAACATTTACTCACTGACAACATTCACTGACAACATTCACTCACTGACAACATTCACTGACAACATTCACTCACTGACAACATTCACTGACAACATTCACTCACTGACAACATTCACTCACTGACAACATTCACTGACAACATTTACTCACTGACAACATTCACTGACAACATTCACTCACTGACAACATTCACTGACAACATTCACTCACTGACAACATTCACTGACAACATTCGCTCACTGACAACATTCACTGACAACATTCACTCTCTGACAACATTCACTCACTGACAACATTCACTGACAACATTCACTCACTGACAACATTCACTCACTGACAACATTCACTCACTGACAACATTCACTGACAACATTCACTCACTGACAACATTCACTGACAACATTCACTCACTGACAACATTCACTGACAACATTCACTCACTGACAACATTCACTGACAACATTCACTCACTGATAACATTCACTCACTGACAACATTCACTGACAACATTCACTCACTGACAACATTCACTGACAACATTCACTCACTGACAACATTCACTGACAACATTCACTCACTGACAACATTCACTCTCTGACAACATTCGCTCACTGACAACATTCACTGACAACATTCACTGACAACATTCACTCACTGACAACATTCACTGACAACATTCACTCTCTGACAACATTCACTGACAACATTCACTCTCTGACAACATTCACTGACAACATTCACTCACTGACAACATTCACTGACAACATTCACTCACTGACAACATTTACTCACTGACAACATTCACTGACAACATTCACTCACTGACAACATTCACTCACTGACAACATTCACTCTCTGACAACATTCACTCACTGACAACATTCACTCTCTGACAACATTCACTCACTGACAACATTCACTGACAACATTCACTCACTGACAACATTCACTGACAACATTCACTCACTGACAACATTCACTCACTGACCACATTCACTGACAACATTCACTCACTGACAACATTCACTGACAACATTCACTCACTGACAACATTCACTGACAACATTCACTCACTGACAACATTCACTCACTGACAACATTCACTGACAACATTCACTCACTGACAACATTCACTGACAACATTTACTCACTGACAACATTCACTGACAACATTCACTCACTGACAACATTCACTCACTGACAACATTCACTGACAACATTCACTCTCTGACAACATTCACTCACTGACAACATTCACTCTCTGACAACATTCACTCACTGACAACATTCACTGACAACATTCACTCTCTGACAACATTCACTCACTGACAACATTCACTCTCTGACAACATTCACTCACTGACAACATTCACTCTCTGACAACATTCACTCACTGACAACATTCACTGACAACATTCACTCTCTGACAACATTCATTCACTGACAACATTAACTGACAACATTCACTCACTGACAACATTCACTCTCTGACAACATTCACTCACTGACAACATTCACTGACAACATTCACTGACAACATTCACTCACTGACAACATTCACTGACAACATTCACTCTCTGACAACATTCACTGACAACATTCACTCACTGACAACATTCACTGACAACATTCACTCACTGACAACATTTACTCACTGACAACATTCACTGACAACATTCACTCACTGACAACATTCACTCACTGACAACATTCACTGACAACATTTACTCACTGACAACATTCACTGACAACATTCACTCACTGACAACATTCACTGACAACATTCACTCACTGACAACATTCACTGACAACATTCGCTCACTGACAACATTCACTGACAACATTCACTCTCTGACAACATTCAATCACTGACAACATTCACTGACAACATTCACTCACTGACAACATTCACTGACAACATTCACTCACTGACAACATTCACTCACTGACAACATTCACTGACAACATTCACTCACTGACAACATTCACTGACAACATTCACTCACTGACAACATTCACTGACAACATTCACTCACTGACAACATTCACTGACAACATTCACTCACTGATAACATTCACTCACTGACAACATTCACTGACAACATTCACTCACTGACAACATTCACTGACAACATTCACTCACTGACAACATTCACTGACAACATTCACTCACTGACAACATTCACTCTCTGACAACATTCGCTCACTGACAACATTCACTGACAACATTCACTGACAACATTCACTCACTGACAACATTCACTGACAACATTCACTGACAACATTCACTGACAACATTCACTCACTGACAACATTCACTGACAACATTCACTCACTGACAACATTTACTCACTGACAACATTCACTGACAACATTCACTCACTGACAACATTCACTGACAACATTCACTCACTGACAACATTCACTGACAACATTCACTCACTGACAACATTCACTCACTGACAACATTCACTGACAACATTTACTCACTGACAACATTCACTGACAACATTCACTCACTGACAACATTCACTGACAACATTCACTCACTGACAACATTCACTGACAACATTCGCTCACTGACAACATTCATTCACTGACAACATTAACTGACAACATTCACTCACTGACAACATTCACTCTCTGACAACATTCACTCACTGACAACATTCACTCTCTGACAACATTCACTCACTGACAACATTCACTGACAACATTCACTCTCTGACAACATTCATTCACTGACAACATTAACTGACAACATTCACTCACTGACAACATTCACTCTCTGACAACATTCACTCACTGACAACATTCACTGACAACATTCACTGACAACATTCACTCACTGACAACATTCACTGACAACATTCACTCTCTGACAACATTCACTGACAACATTCACTCACTGACAACATTCACTGACAACATTCACTCACTGACAACATTTACTCACTGACAACATTCACTGACAACATTCACTCACTGACAACATTCACTGACAACATTCACTCACTGACAACATTCACTGACAACATTCACTCACTGACAACATTCACTGACAACATTCACTCACTGACAACATTTACTCACTGACAACATTCACTGACAACATTCACTCACTGACAACATTCACTGACAACATTCACTCACTGACAACATTCACTGACAACATTCACTCACTGACAACATTCACTCACTGACAACATTCACTGACAACATTTACTCACTGACAACATTCACTGACAACATTCACTCACTGACAACATTCACTGACAACATTCACTCACTGACAACATTCACTGACAACATTCGCTCACTGACAACATTCACTGACAACATTCACTCTCTGACAACATTCACTCACTGACAACATTCACTGACAACATTCACTCACTGACAACATTCACTGACAACATTCACTCACTGACAACATTCACTCACTGACAACATTCACTGACAACATTCACTCACTGACAACATTCACTGACAACATTCACTCACTGACAACATTCACTGACAACATTCACTCACTGATAACATTCACTCACTGACAACATTCACTGACAACATTCACTCACTGACAACATTCACTGACAACATTCACTCACTGACAACATTCACTGACAACATTCACTCACTGACAACATTCACTCTCTGACAACATTCGCTCACTGACAACATTCACTGACAACATTCACTGACAACATTCACTCACTGACAACATTCACTGACAACATTCACTCTCTGACAACATTCACTGACAACATTCACTCTCTGACAACATTCACTGACAACATTCACTCACTGACAACATTCACTGACAACATTCACTCACTGACAACATTTACTCACTGACAACATTCACTGACAACATTCACTCACTGACAACATTCACTCACTGACAACATTCACTCTCTGACAACATTCACTCACTGACAACATTCACTCTCTGACAACATTCACTCACTGACAACATTCACTGACAACATTCACTCACTGACAACATTCACTGACAACATTCACTCACTGACAACATTCACTCACTGACCACATTCACTGACAACATTCACTCACTGACAACATTCACTGACAACATTCACTCACTGACAACATTCACTGACAACATTCACTCACTGACAACATTCACTCACTGACAACATTCACTGACAACATTCACTCACTGACAACATTCACTGACAACATTTACTCACTGACAACATTCACTGACAACATTCACTCACTGACAACATTCACTCACTGACAACATTCACTGACAACATTCACTCTCTGACAACATTCACTCACTGACAACATTCACTCTCTGACAACATTCACTCACTGACAACATTCACTGACAACATTCACTCTCTGACAACATTCACTCACTGACAACATTCACTCTCTGACAACATTCACTCACTGACAACATTCACTCTCTGACAACATTCACTCACTGACAACATTCACTGACAACATTCACTCTCTGACAACATTCATTCACTGACAACATTAACTGACAACATTCACTCACTGACAACATTCACTCTCTGACAACATTCACTCACTGACAACATTCACTGACAACATTCACTGACAACATTCACTCACTGACAACATTCACTGACAACATTCACTCTCTGACAACATTCACTGACAACATTCACTCACTGACAACATTCACTGACAACATTCACTCACTGACAACATTTACTCACTGACAACATTCACTGACAACATTCACTCACTGACAACATTCACTGACAACATTCACTCACTGACAACATTCACTGACAACATTCACTCACTGACAACATTCACTGACAACATTCACTCACTGACAACATTCACTCTCTGACAACATTCGCTCACTGACAACATTCACTGACAACATTCACTGACAACATTCACTCACTGACAACATTCACTGACAACATTCACTCTCTGACAACATTCACTGACAACATTCACTCTCTGACAACATTCACTGACAACATTCACTCACTGACAACATTCACTGACAACATTCACTCACTGACAACATTTACTCACTGACAACATTCACTGACAACATTCACTCACTGACAACATTCACTGACAACATTCACTCACTGACAACATTCACTCACTGACAACATTCACTCTCTGACAACATTCACTCACTGACAACATTCACTCTCTGACAACATTCACTCACTGACAACATTCACTGACAACATTCACTCACTGACAACATTCACTGACAACATTCACTCACTGACAACATTCACTCACTGACCACATTCACTGACAACATTCACTCACTGACAACATTCACTGACAACATTCACTCACTGACAACATTCACTGACAACATTCACTCACTGACAACATTCACTCACTGACAACATTCACTGACAACATTCACTCACTGACAACATTCACTGACAACATTTACTCACTGACAACATTCACTGACAACATTCACTCACTGACAACATTCACTCACTGACAACATTCACTGACAACATTCACTCTCTGACAACATTCACTCACTGACAACATTCACTCTCTGACAACATTCACTCACTGACAACATTCACTGACAACATTCACTCTCTGACAACATTCACTCACTGACAACATTCACTCTCTGACAACATTCACTCACTGACAACATTCACTCTCTGACAACATTCACTCACTGAGAACATTCACTGACAACATTCACTCTCTGACAACATTCATTCACTGACAACATTAACTGACAACATTCACTCACTGACAACATTCACTCTCTGACAACATTCACTCACTGACAACATTCACTGACAACATTCACTAAAAAACATTCACTCACTGACAACATTCACTGACAACATTCACTCTCTGACAACATTCACTGACAACATTCACTCACTGACAACATTCACTGACAACATTCACTCACTGACAACATTTACTCACTGACAACATTCACTGACAACATTCACTCACTGACAACATTCACTGGCAACATTCACTCACTGACAACATTCACTGACAACATTCACTCACTGACAACATTCACTCACTGACAACATTCACTGACAACATTTACTCACTGACAACATTCACTGACAACATTCACTCACTGACAACATTCACTGACAACATTCGCTCACTGACAACATTCACTGACAACATTCACTCTCTGACAACATTCACTCACTGACAACATTCACTGACAACATTCACTCACTGACAACATTCACTGACAACATTCACTCACTGACAACATTCACTCACTGACAACATTCACTGACAACATTCACTCACTGACAACATTCACTGACAACATTCACTCACTGACAACATTCACTGACAACATTCACTCACTGATAACATTCACTCACTGACAACATTCACTGACAACATTCACTCACTGACAACATTCACTGACAACATTCACTCACTGACAACATTCACTGACAACATTCACTCACTGACAACATTCACTCTCTGACAACATTCGCTCACTGACAACATTCACTGACAACATTCACTGACAACATTCACTCACTGACAACATTCACTGACAACATTCACTCTCTGACAACATTCACTGACAACATTCACTCACTGACAACATTCACTGACAACATTCACTCACTGACAACATTTACTCACTGACAACATTCACTGACAACATTCACTCACTGACAACATTCACTGACAACATTCACTCACTGACAACATTCACTCACTGACAACATTCACTCTCTGACAACATTCACTCACTGACAACATTCACTCTCTGACAACATTCACTCACTGACAACATTCACTGACAACATTCACTCACTGACAACATTCACTGACAACATTCACTCACTGACAACATTCACTCACTGACAACATTCACTGACAACATTCACTCACTGACAACATTCACTGACAACATTCACTCACTGACAACATTCACTCACTGACAACATTCACTGACAACATTCACTCTCTGACAACATTCACTCACTGACAACATTCAACGACAACATTCACTCACTGACAACATTCACTGACAACATTCACTCTCTGACAACATTCACTGACAACATTCACTCACTGACAACATTCACTGACAACATTCACTCACTGACAACATTCACTCTCTGACAACATTCACTCACTGACAACATTCACTGACAACATTCATTCTCTGACAACATTCACTGACAACATTCACTCACTGACAACATTCACTGACAACATTCACTCACTGACAACATTTACTCACTGACAACACTCACTGACAACATTCACTCTCTGACAACATTCACTCACTGACAACATTCACTGACAACATTCACTCACTGACAACATTCACTGACAACATTCACTCACTGACAACATTCACTGACAACATTCACTCACTGACAACATTCACTGACAACATTCACTCACTGACAACATTCACTGACAACATTCACTCACTGACAACATTCACTCTCTGACAACATTCACTCACTGACAACATTCAATGACAACATTCACTGACAACATTCACTCACTGACAACATTCACTGACAACATTCACTCTCTGACAACATTCACTGACAACATTCACTCACTGACAACATTCACTGACAACATTCACTCACTGACAACATTTACTCACTGACAACATTCACTGACAACATTCACTCACTGACAACATTCGCTCACTGACAACATTCACTCTCTGACAACATTCACTCACTGACAACATTCACTCTCTGACAACATTCACTCACTGACAACATTCACTGACAACATTCACTCACTGACAACATTCACTGACAACATTCACTCACTGACAACATTCACTCACTGACAACATTCACTGACAACATTCACTCACTGACAACATTCACTGACAACATTCACTCACTGACAACATTCACTCACTGACAACATTCACTGACAACATTCACTCACTGACAACATTCACTGACAACATTCACTCACTGACAACATTCACTGACAACATTTACTCACTGACAACATTCACTGACAACATTCACTCACTGACAACATTCACTCACTGACAACATTCACTCTCTGACAACATTCACTCACTGACAACATTCACTCTCTGACAACATTCACTCACTGACAACATTCACTGACAACATTCACTCACTGACAACATTCACTGACAACATTCACTCACTGACAACATTCACTCACTGACAACATTCACTGACAACATTCACTCACTGACAACATTCACTGACAACATTCACTCACTGACAACATTCACTCACTGACAACATTCACTGACAACATTCACTCTCTGACAACATTCACTCACTGACAACATTCAATGACAACATTCACTCACTGACAACATTCACTGACAACATTCACTCTCTGACAACATTCACTGACAACATTCACTCACTGACAACATTCACTGACAACATTCACTCACTGACAACATTCACTCTCTGACAACATTCACTCACTGACAACATTCACTGACAACATTCACTCTCTGACAACATTCACTGACAACATTCACTCACTGACAACATTCACTGACAACATTCACTCACTGACAACATTTACTCACTGACAACACTCACTGACAACATTCACTCTCTGACAACATTCACTCACTGACAACATTCACTGACAACATTCACTCACTGACAACATTCACTGACAACATTCACTCACTGACAACATTCACTGACAACATTCACTCACTGACAACATTCACTGACAACATTCACTCACTGACAACATTCACTCTCTGACAACATTCACTCACTGACAACATTCAATGACAACATTCACTGACAACATTCACTCACTGACAACATTCACTGACAACATTCACTCTCTGACAACATTCACTGACAACATTCACTCACTGACAACATTCACTGACAACATTCACTCACTGACAACATTTACTCACTGACAACATTCACTGACAACATTCACTCACTGACAACATTCGCTCACTGACAACATTCACTCTCTGACAACATTCACTCACTGACAACATTCACTCTCTGACAACATTCACTCACTGACAACATTCACTGACAACATTCACTCACTGACAACATTCACTGACAACATTCACTCACTGACAACATTCACTCACTGACAACATTCACTGACAACATTCACTCACTGACAACATTCACTGACAACATTCACTCACTGACAACATTCACTCACTGACAACATTCACTGACAACATTCACTCACTGACAACATTCACTGACAACATTCACTCACTGACAACATTCACTGACAACATTTACTCACTGACAACATTCACTGACAACATTCACTCACTGACAACATTCACTCACTGACAACATTCACTGACAACATTCACTCTCTGACAACATTCACTCACTGACAACATTCACTCTCTGACAACATTCACTCACTGACAACATTCACTGACAACATTCACTCTCTGACAACATTCACTCACTGACAACATTCACTCTCTGACAACATTCACTCACTGACAACATTCACTCTCTGACAACATTCACTCACTGACAACATTCACTGACAACATTCACTCACTGACAACATTCACTGACAACATTCACTCACTGACAACATTTACTCACTGACAACATTCACTGACAACATTCACTCACTGACAACATTCACTGACAACATTCACTCACTGACAACATTCACTGACAACATTCACTCACTGACAACATTCACTGACAACATTCACTCACTGACAACATTCACTCTCTGACAACATTCGCTCACTGACAACATTCACTGACAACATTCACTGACAACATTCACTCACTGACAACATTCACTGACAACATTCACTCTCTGACAACATTCACTGACAACATTCACTCTCTGACAACATTCACTGACAACATTCACTCACTGACAACATTCACTGACAACATTCACTCACTGACAACATTTACTCACTGACAACATTCACTGACAACATTCACTCACTGACAACATTCACTCACTGACAACATTCACTCACTGACAACATTCACTCTCTGACAACATTCACTCACTGACAACATTCACTCTCTGACAACATTCACTCACTGACAACATTCACTGACAACATTCACTCTCTGACAACATTCATTCACTGACAACATTAACTGACAACATTCACTCACTGACAACATTCACTCTCTGACAACATTCACTCACTGACAACATTCACTGACAACATTCACTGACAACATTCACTCACTGACAACATTCACTGACAACATTCACTCTCTGACAACATTCACTGACAACATTCACTCACTGACAACATTCACTGACAACATTCACTCACTGACAACATTTACTCACTGACAACATTCACTGACAACATTCACTCACTGACAACATTCACTGACAACATTCACTCACTGACAACATTCACTGACAACATTCACTCACTGACAACATTCACTGACAACATTCACTGACAACATTTACTCACTGACAACATTCACTGACAACATTCACTCACTGACAACATTCACTGACAACATTCACTCACTGACAACATTCACTGACAACATTCGCTCACTGACAACATTCACTGACAACATTCACTCTCTGACAACATTCACTCACTGACAACATTCACTGACAACATTCACTCACTGACAACATTCACTGACAACATTCACTCACTGACAACATTCACTCACTGACAACATTCACTGACAACATTCACTCACTGACAACATTCACTGACAACATTCACTCACTGACAACATTCACTGACAACATTCACTCACTGACAACATTCACTGACAACATTCACTCACTGATAACATTCACTCACTGACAACATTCACTGACAACATTCACTCACTGACAACATTCACTGACAACATTCACTCACTGACAACATTCACTGACAACATTCACTCACTGACAACATTCACTCTCTGACAACATTCGCTCACTGACAACATTCACTGACAACATTCACTGACAACATTCACTCACTGACAACATTCACTGACAACATTCACTCTCTGACAACATTCACTGACAACATTCACTCACTGACAACATTCACTGACAACATTCACTCACTGACAACATTTACTCACTGACAACATTCACTGACAACATTCACTCACTGACAACATTCACTGACAACATTCACTCACTGACAACATTCACTCACTGACAACATTCACTCTCTGACAACATTCACTCACTGACAACATTCACTGACAACATTCACTCACTGACAACATTCACTCACTGACAACATTCACTCTCTGACAACATTCACTCACTGACAACATTCACTCTCTGACAACATTCACTCACTGACAACATTCACTGACAACATTCACTCACTGACAACATTCACTGACAACATTCACTCACTGACAACATTCACTCACTGACAACATTCACTGACAACATTCACTCACTGACAACATTCACTGACAACATTCACTCACTGACAACATTCACTCACTGACAACATTCACTGACAACATTCACTCACTGACAACATTCACTGACAACATTCACTCACTGACAACATTCACTGACAACATTTACTCACTGACAACATTCACTGACAACATTCACTCACTGACAACATTCACTCACTGACAACATTCACTGACAACATTCACTCTCTGACAACATTCACTCACTGACAACATTCACTCTCTGACAACATTCACTCACTGACAACATTCACTGACAACATTCACTCTCTGACAACATTCACTCACTGACAACATTCACTCTCTGACAACATTCACTCACTGACAACATTCACTCTCTGACAACATTCACTCACTGACAACATTCACTGACAACATTCACTCTCTGACAACATTCATTCACTGACAACATTAACTGACAACATTCACTCACTGACAACATTCACTCTCTGACAACATTCACTCACTGACAACATTCACTGACAACATTCACTGACAACATTCACTCACTGACAACATTCACTGACAACATTCACTCTCTGACAACATTCACTGACAACATTCACTCACTGACAACATTCACTGACAACATTCACTCACTGACAACATTTACTCACTGACAACATTCACTGACAACATTCACTCACTGACAACATTCACTCACTGACAACATTCACTGACAACATTTACTCACTGACAACATTCACTGACAACATTCACTCACTGACAACATTCACTGACAACATTCACTCACTGACAACATTCACTGACAACATTCGCTCACTGACAACATTCACTGACAACATTCACTCTCTGACAACATTCACTCACTGACAACATTCACTGACAACATTCACTCACTGACAACATTCACTGACAACATTCACTCACTGGCAACATTCACTGACAACATTCACTCACTGACAACATTCACTGACAACATTCACTCACTGACAACATTCACTCTCTGACAACATTCGCTCACTGACAACATTCACTGACAACATTCACTGACAACATTCACTCACTGACAACATTCACTGACAACATTCACTCACTGACAACATTTACTCACTGACAACATTCACTGACAACATTCACTCACTGACAACATTCACTGACAACATTCACTCACTGACAACATTCACTCACTGACAACAATCACTGACAACATTCACTCACTGACAACATTCACTGACAACATTCACTCACTGACAACATTCACTGACAACATTCACTCACTGACAACATTCACTGACAACATTCGCTCACTGACAACATTCACTGACAACATTCACTCACTGACAACATTCACTCACTGACAACATTCACTGACAACATTCGCTCACTGACAACATTCACTGACAACATTCACTCTCTGACAACATTCACTCACTGACAACATTCACTGACAACATTCACTCACTGACAACATTCACTGACAACATTCACTCACTGACAACATTCACTCACTGACAACATTCACTGACAACATTCACTCACTGACAACATTCACTGACAACATTCACTCACTGACAACATTCACTCTCTGACAACATTCACTCACTGACAACATTCACTGACAACATTCACTGACAACATTCACTCACTGACAACATTCACTGACAACATTCATTCTCTGACAACATTCACTGACAACATTCACTCACTGACAACATTCACTGACAACATTCACTCACTGACAACATTTACTCACTGACAACATTCACTGACAACATTCACTCACTGACAACATTCACTCTCTGACAACATTCGCTCACTGACAACATTCACTGACAACATTCACTGACAACATTCACTCACTGACAACATTCACTGACAACATTCACTCACTGACAACATTCACTGACAACATTCACTCACTGACAACATTTACTCACTGACAACATTCACTGACAACATTCACTCACTGACAACATTCACTGACAACATTCACTCACTGACAACATTCACTGACAACATTCACTCACTGACAACATTCACTCTCTGACAACATTCGCTCACTGACAACATTCACTGACAACATTCACTGACAACATTCACTCACTGACAACATTCACTGACAACATTCACTCACTGACAACATTCACTCACTGACAACATTCACTGACAACATTCACTCTCTGACAACATTCACTGACAACATTCACTCACTGACAACATTCACTGACAACATTCACTCACTGACAACATTCACTGACAACATTCACTCACTGACAACATTCACTGACAACATTCACTCACTGACAACATTCACTGACTGACAACATTCACTGACAACATTCACTCACTGACAACATTCACTGACAACATTCATTCACTGACAACATTCACTGACAACATTCACTCACTGACAACATTCACTGACAACATTCACTCACTGACAACATTCACTCACTGACAACATTCACTGACAACATTCACTCTCTGACAACATTCACTCTCTGACAACATTCACTCACTGACAACATTCACTGACAACATTCACTCACTGACAACATTTACTCACTGACAACATTCACTGACAACATTCACTCACTGACAACATTCACTCTCTGACAACATTCGCTCACTGACAACATTCACTGACAACATTCACTCACTGACAACATTCACTGACAACATTCACTCTCTGACAACATTCACTGACAACATTCACTCACTGACAACATTCACTGACAACATTCACTCACTGACAACATTTACTCACTGACAACATTCACTGACAACATTCACTCACTGACAACATTCACTGACAACATTCACTCACTGAAACATTCACTCACTGACAACACTGACAACATTCACTGACAACATTCACTCACTGACAACATTCACTGACAACATTCACTCACTGACAACATTCACTGACAACATTCACTCACTGACAACATTCACTGACAACATTCGCTCACTGACAACATTCACTGACAACATTCACTCTCTGACAACATTCGCTCACTGACAACATTCACTGACAACATTCACTGACAACATTCACTCACTGACAACATTCACTCTCTGACAACATTCACTCACTGACAACATTCACTGACAACATTCACTCTCTGACAACATTCACTGACAACATTCACTCACTGACAACATTCACTGACAACATTCACTCACTGACAACATTCACTGACAACATTCACTGACAACATTCACTCACTGACAACATTCACTGACAACATTCACTCACTGACAACATTCACTCACTGACAACATTCACTGACAACATTCACTCACTGACAACATTCACTGACAACATTCACTCACTGACAACATTCACTGACAACATTCACTCACTGACAACATTCACTGACAACATTCACTCACTGACAACATTCACTCTCTGACAACATTCACTCACTGACAACATTCACTGACAACATTCACTGACAACATTCACTCACTGACAACATTCACTGACAACATTCACTCTCTGACAACATTCACTGACAACATTCACTCACTGACAACATTCACTGACAACATTCACTCACTGACAACATTTACTCACTGACAACATTCACTGACAACATTCACTCACTGACAACATTCACTCTCTGACAACATTCGCTCACTGACAACATTCACTGACAACATTCACTGACAACATTCACTCACTGACAACATTCACTGACAACATTCACTCACTGACAACATTCACTGACAACATTCACTCACTGACAACATTCACTGACAACATTCACTCACTGACAACATTCACTGACAACATTCACTCACTGACAACATTCACTGACAACATTCACTCACTGACAACATTCACTCTCTGACAACATTCACTCACTGACAACATTCACTGACAACATTCACTCACTGACAACATTCACTGACAACATTCACTCACTGACAACATTCACTCTCTGACAACATTCGCTCACTGACAACATTCACTGACAACATTCACTGACAACATTCACTCACTGACAACATTCACTGACAACATTCACTCACTGACAACATTTACTCACTGACAACATTCACTGACAACATTCACTCACTGACAACATTCACTGACAACATTCACTCACTGACAACATTCACTCACTGACAACATTCACTGACAACATTCACTCACTGACAACATTCACTGACAACATTCACTCACTGACAACATTCACTGACAACATTCACTCACTGACAACATTCACTGACAACATTCGCTCACTGACAACATTCACTGACAACATTCACTCACTGACAACATTCACTCACTGACAACATTCACTGACAACATTCGCTCACTGACAACATTCACTGACAACATTCACTCTCTGACAACATTCACTCACTGACAACATTCACTGACAACATTCACTCACTGACAACATTCACTGACAACATTCACTCACTGACAACATTCACTGACAACATTCACTCACTGACAACATTCACTGACAACATTCACTCACTGACAACATTCACTGACAACATTCACTCACTGACAACATTCACTCTCTGACAACATTCACTCACTGACAACATTCACTGACAACATTCACTGACAACATTCACTCACTGACAACATTCACTGACAACATTCATTCTCTGACAACATTCACTGACAACATTCACTCACTGACAACATTCACTGACAACATTCACTCACTGACAACATTTACTCACTGACAACATTCACTGACAACATTCACTCACTGACAACATTCACTCTCTGACAACATTCGCTCACTGACAACATTCACTGACAACATTCACTGACAACATTCACTCACTGACAACATTCACTGACAACATTCACTCACTGACAACATTCACTGACAACATTCACTCACTGACAACATTCACTGACAACATTCACTCACTGACAACATTCACTGACAACATTCACTCACTGACAACATTCACTGACAACATTCACTCACTGACAACATTCACTCTCTGACAACATTCGCTCACTGACAACATTCACTGACAACATTCACTGACAACATTCACTCACTGACAACATTCACTGACAACATTCACTCACTGACAACATTCACTCACTGACAACATTCACTGACAACATTCACTCACTGACAACATTCACTGACAACATTCACTCACTGACAACATTCACTGACAACATTCACTCACTGACAACATTCACTGACTGACAACATTCACTGACAACATTCACTCACTGACAACATTCACTGACAACATTCATTCACTGACAACATTCACTGACAACATTCACTCACTGACAACATTCACTGACAACATTCACTCACTGACAACATTCACTCTCTGACAACATTCACTCACTGACAACATTCACTGACAACATTCACTCACTGACAACATTCACTGACAACATTCACTCTCTGACAACATTCACTGACAACATTCACTCACTGACAACATTCACTGACAACATTCACTCACTGACAACATTTACTCACTGACAACATTCACTGACAACATTCACTCACTGACAACATTCACTCTCTGACAACATTCGCTCACTGACAACATTCACTGACAACATTCACTCACTGACAACATTCACTGACAACATTCACTCTCTGACAACATTCACTGACAACATTTACTCACTGACAACATTCACTCACTGACAACATTCACTCACTGACAACATTCACTGACAACATTCACTCACTGACAACATTCACTGACAACATTCACTCACTGACAACATTCACTGACAACATTCACTCACTGACAACATTCACTCACTGACAACATTCACTGACAACATTCACTCACTGACAACATTCACTGACAACATTCACTCACTGACAACATTCACTGACAACATTCGCTCACTGACAACATTTACTGACATCATTCACTCTCTGACAACATTCACTCACTGACAACATTCACTGACAACATTCACTCACTGACAACATTCACTGACAACATTCACTCACTGACAACATTCACTGACAACATTCACTCACTGACAACATTCACTCACTGACAACATTCACTGACAACATTCACTCACTGACAACATTCACTGACAACATTCTCTCACTGACAACATTCACTGACAACATTCACTCACTGACAACATTCACTCTCTGACAACATTCACTCACTGACAACATTCACTGACAACATTCACTGACAACATTCACTCACTGACAACATTCACTCACTGACAACATTTACTCACTGACAACATTCACTGACAACATTCACTCGCTGACAACATTCACTGACAACATTCACTCACTGACAACATTCACTCACTGACAACATTCACTGACAACATTCACTCACTGACAACATTCACTGACAACATTCACTCACTGACAACATTCACTGACAACATTCACTCACTGACAACATTCACTGACAACATTCACTCTCTGACAACATTCACTCACTGACAACATTCACTGACAACATTCACTCACTGACAACATTCACTGACAACATTCACTCACTGACAACATTCACTGACAACATTCACTCACTGACAACATTCACTGACAACATTCACTCACTGACAACATTCACTGACAACATTCACTCACTGACAACATTCACTCACTGACAACATTCACTGACAACATTCACTCACTGACAACATTCACTGACAACATTCACTCACTGACAACATTCACTGACAACATTCACTCACTGACAACATTCACTGACTGACAACATTCACTGACAACATTCACTCACTGACAACATTCACTGACAACATTCATTCACTGACAACATTCACTGACAACATTCACTCACTGACAACATTCACTGACAACATTCACTCACTGACAACATTCACTCTCTGACAACATTCACTCACTGACAACATTCACTGACAACATTCACTCACTGACAATATTCACTGACAACATTCACTCACTGACAACATTCACTCACTGACAACATTCACTGACAACATTCACTCACTGACAACATTCACTGACAACATTCACTCACTGACAACATTCACTGACAACATTCACTGACAACATTCGCTCACTGACAACATTCACTGACAACATTCACTCTCTGACAACATTCACTCACTGACAACATTCACTGACAACATTCACTCACTGACAACATTCACTGACAACATTCACTCACTGACAACTTTCACTGACAACATTCACTCACTGACAACATTCACTGACAACATTCACTGACAACATTCACTCACTGACAACATTCACTCTCTGACAACATTCGCTCACTGACAACATTCACTGACAACATTCACTGACAACATTCACTCACTGACAACATTCACTCTCTGACAACATTCACTCACTGACAACATTCACTGACAACATTCACTGACAACATTCACTCACTGACAACATTCACTGACAACATTCACTCTCTGACAACATTCACTCTCTGACAACATTCACTCACTGACAACATTCACTGACAACATTCACTCACTGACAACATTTACTCACTGACAACATTCACTGACAACATTCACTCACTGACAACATTCACTCTCTGACAACATTCGCTCACTGACAACATTCACTGACAACATTCACTGACAACATTCACTCACTGACAACATTCACTGACAACATTCACTCTCTGACAACATTCACTGACAACATTCACTCACTGACAACATTCACTGACAACATTCACTCACTGACAACATTCACTGACAACATTCACTCACTGACAACTTTCACTGACAACATTCACTCACTGACAACATTCACTGACAACATTCACTGACAACATTCACTCACTGACAACATTCACTCTCTGACAACATTCGCTCACTGACAACATTCACTGACAACATTCACTGACAACATTCACTCACTGACAACATTCACTCTCTGACAACATTCACTCACTGACAACATTCACTGACAACATTCACTGACAACATTCACTCACTGACAACATTCACTGACAACATTCACTCTCTGACAACATTCACTCTCTGACAACATTCACTCACTGACAACATTCACTGACAACATTCACTCACTGACAACATTTACTCACTGACAACATTCACTGACAACATTCACTCACTGACAACATTCACTCTCTGACAACATTCGCTCACTGACAACATTCACTGACAACATTCACTGACAACATTCACTCACTGACAACATTCACTGACAACATTCACTCTCTGACAACATTCACTGACAACATTCACTCACTGACAACATTCACTGACAACATTCACTCACTGACAACATTTACTCACTGACAACATTCACTGACAACATTCACTCACTGACAACATTCACTGACAACATTCACTCACTGAAACATTCACTCACTGACAACACTGACAACATTCACTGACAACATTCACTCACTGACAACATTCACTGACAACATTCACTCACTGACAACATTCACTGACAACATTCACTCACTGACAACATTCACTGACAACATTCGCTCACTGACAACATTCACTGACAACATTCACTCTCTGACAACATTCGCTCACTGACAACATTCACTGACAACATTCACTGACAACATTCACTCACTGACAACATTCACTCTCTGACAACATTCACTCACTGACAACATTCACTGACAACATTCACTCTCTGACAACATTCACTGACAACATTCACTCACTGACAACATTCACTGACAACATTCACTCACTGACAACATTCACTGACAACATTCACTCACTGACAACATTTACTCACTGACAACATTCACTGACAACATTCACTGACAACATTCACTCACTGACAACATTCACTGACAACATTCACTCACTGACAACATTCACTCTCTGACAACATTCACTGACAACATTCACTCACTGACAACATTCACTGACAACATTCACTCACTGACAACATTCACTGACAACATTCACTCACTGACAACATTCACTGACAACATTCACTCACTGACAACATTCACTCTCTGACAACATTCACTCACTGACAACATTCACTGACAACATTCACTGACAACATTCACTCACTGACAACATTCACTGACAACATTCACTCTCTGACAACATTCACTGACAACATTCACTCACTGACAACATTCACTGACAACATTCACTCACTGACAACATTTACTCACTGACAACATTCACTGACAACATTCACTCACTGACAACATTCACTCTCTGACAACATTCGCTCACTGACAACATTCACTGACAACATTCACTGACAACATTCACTCACTGACAACATTCACTGACAACATTCACTCACTGACAACATTCACTGACAACATTCACTCACTGACAACATTCACTGACAACATTCACTCACTGACAACATTCACTGACAACATTCACTCACTGACAACATTCACTCTCTGACAACATTCGCTCACTGACAACATTCACTGACAACATTCACTGACAACATTCACTCACTGACAACATTCACTGACAACATTCACTCACTGACAACATTTACTCACTGACAACATTCACTGACAACATTCACTCACTGACAACATTCACTCACTGACAACATTCACTCACTGACAACATTCACTGACAACATTCACTCACTGACAACATTCACTGACAACATTCACTCACTGACAACATTCACTGACAACATTCACTCACTGACAACATTCACTGACAACATTCACTCACTGACAACATTCACTCACTGACAACATTCACTGACAACATTCGCTCACTGACAACATTCACTGACAACATTCACTCTCTGACAACATTCACTCACTGACAACATTCACTGACAACATTCACTCACTGACAACATTCACTGACAACATTCACTCACTGACAACATTCACTGACAACATTCACTCACTGACAACATTCACTGACAACATTCACTCACTGACAACATTCACTGACAACATTCACTCACTGACAACATTCACTCTCTGACAACATTCACTCACTGACAACATTCACTGACAACATTCACTCACTGACAACATTCACTGACAACATTCACTCACTGACAACATTCACTCTCTGACAACATTCACTCACTGACAACATTCACTGACAACATTCACTGACAACATTCACTCACTGACAACATTCACTGACAACATTCATTCTCTGACAACATTCACTCACTGACAACATTCACTGACAACATTCACTCACTGACAACATTTACTCACTGACAACATTCACTGACAACATTCACTCACTGACAACATTCACTCTCTGACAACATTCGCTCACTGACAACATTCACTGACAACATTCACTGACAACATTCACTCACTGACAACATTCACTGACAACATTCACTCACTGACAACATTCACTCTCTGACAACATTCGCTCACTGACAACATTCACTGACAACATTCACTGACAACATTCACTCACTGACAACATTCACTGACAACATTCACTCACTGACAACATTCACTGACAACATTCACTCACTGACAACATTCACTGACAACATTCACTCACTGACAACATTCACTCTCTGACAACATTCGCTCACTGACAACATTCACTGACAACATTCACTGACAACATTCACTCACTGACAACATTCACTGACAACATTCACTCTCTGACAACATTCACTGACAACATTCACTCACTGACAACATTCACTGACAACATTCACTCACTGACAACATTTACTCACTGACAACATTCACTGACAACATTCACTCACTGACAACATTCACTGACAACATTCACTCACTGACAACATTCACTGACAACATTCACTCACTGACAACATTCACTCACTGACAACATTCACTGACAACATTTACTCACTGACAACATTCACTGACAACATTCACTCACTGACAACATTCACTGACAACATTCACTCACTGACAACATTCACTGACAACATTCGCTCACTGACAACATTCATTCACTGACAACATTAACTGACAACATTCACTCACTGACAACATTCACTCTCTGACAACATTCACTCACTGACAACATTCACTCTCTGACAACATTCACTCACTGACAACATTCACTGACAACATTCACTCTCTGACAACATTCATTCACTGACAACATTAACTGACAACATTCACTCACTGACAACATTCACTCTCTGACAACATTCACTCACTGACAACATTCACTGACAACATTCACTGACAACATTCACTCACTGACAACATTCACTGACAACATTCACTCTCTGACAACATTCACTGACAACATTCACTCACTGACAACATTCACTGACAACATTCACTCACTGACAACATTTACTCACTGACAACATTCACTGACAACATTCACTCACTGACAACATTCACTGACAACATTCACTCACTGACAACATTCACTGACAACATTCACTCACTGACAACATTCACTGACAACATTCACTCACTGACAACATTTACTCACTGACAACATTCACTGACAACATTCACTCACTGACAACATTCACTGACAACATTCACTCACTGACAACATTCACTGACAACATTCACTCACTGACAACATTCACTCACTGACAACATTCACTGACAACATTTACTCACTGACAACATTCACTGACAACATTCACTCACTGACAACATTCACTGACAACATTCACTCACTGACAACATTCACTGACAACATTCGCTCACTGACAACATTCACTGACAACATTCACTCTCTGACAACATTCACTCACTGACAACATTCACTGACAACATTCACTCACTGACAACATTCACTGACAACATTCACTCACTGACAACATTCACTCACTGACAACATTCACTGACAACATTCACTCACTGACAACATTCACTGACAACATTCACTCACTGACAACATTCACTGACAACATTCACTGACAACATTCACTCACTGATAACATTCACTCACTGACAACATTCACTGACAACATTCACTCACTGACAACATTCACTGACAACATTCACTCACTGACAACATTCACTCTCTGACAACATTCGCTCACTGACAACATTCACTGACAACATTCACTGACAACATTCACTCACTGACAACATTCACTGACAACATTCACTCTCTGACAACATTCACTGACAACATTCACTCTCTGACAACATTCACTGACAACATTCACTCACTGACAACATTCACTGACAACATTCACTCACTGACAACATTTACTCACTGACAACATTCACTGACAACATTCACTCACTGACAACATTCACTCACTGACAACATTCACTCTCTGACAACATTCACTCACTGACAACATTCACTCTCTGACAACATTCACTCACTGACAACATTCACTGACAACATTCACTCACTGACAACATTCACTGACAACATTCACTCACTGACAACATTCACTCACTGACCACATTCACTGACAACATTCACTCACTGACAACATTCACTGACAACATTCACTCACTGACAACATTCACTGACAACATTCACTCACTGACAACATTCACTCACTGACAACATTCACTGACAACATTCACTCACTGACAACATTCACTGACAACATTTACTCACTGACAACATTCACTGACAACATTCACTCACTGACAACATTCACTCACTGACAACATTCACTGACAACATTCACTCTCTGACAACATTCACTCACTGACAACATTCACTCTCTGACAACATTCACTCACTGACAACATTCACTGACAACATTCACTCTCTGACAACATTCACTCACTGACAACATTCACTCTCTGACAACATTCACTCACTGACAACATTCACTCTCTGACAACATTCACTCACTGACAACATTCACTGACAACATTCACTCTCTGACAACATTCATTCACTGACAACATTAACTGACAACATTCACTCACTGACAACATTCACTCTCTGACAACATTCACTCACTGACAACATTCACTGACAACATTCACTCACTGACAACATTCACTGACAACATTCACTCTCTGACAACATTCACTGACAACATTCACTCACTGACAACATTCACTGACAACATTCACTCACTGACAACATTTACTCACTGACAACATTCACTGACAACATTCACTCACTGACAACATTCACTCACTGACAACATTCACTGACAACATTTACTCACTGACAACATTCACTGACAACATTCACTCACTGACAACATTCACTGACAACATTCACTCACTGACAACATTCACTGACAACATTCGCTCACTGACAACATTCACTGACAACATTCACTCTCTGACAACATTCAATCACTGACAACATTCACTGACAACATTCACTCACTGACAACATTCACTGACAACATTCACTCACTGACAACATTCACTCACTGACAACATTCACTGACAACATTCACTCACTGACAACATTCACTGACAACATTCACTCACTGACAACATTCACTGACAACATTCACTCACTGACAACATTCACTGACAACATTCACTCACTGATAACATTCACTCACTGACAACATTCACTGACAACATTCACTCACTGACAACATTCACTGACAACATTCACTCACTGACAACATTCACTGACAACATTCACTCACTGACAACATTCACTCTCTGACAACATTCGCTCACTGACAACATTCACTGACAACATTCACTGACAACATTCACTCACTGACAACATTCACTGACAACATTCACTCTCTGACAACATTCACTGACAACATTCACTCACTGACAACATTCACTGACAACATTCACTCACTGACAACATTTACTCACTGACAACATTCACTGACAACATTCACTCACTGACAACATTCACTGACAACATTCACTCACTGACAACATTCACTGACAACATTCACTCACTGACAACATTCACTCACTGACAACATTCACTGACAACATTTACTCACTGACAACATTCACTGACAACATTCACTCACTGACAACATTCACTGACAACATTCACTCACTGACAACATTCACTGACAACATTCGCTCACTGACAACATTCATTCACTGACAACATTAACTGACAACATTCACTCACTGACAACATTCACTCTCTGACAACATTCACTCACTGACAACATTCACTCTCTGACAACATTCACTCACTGACAACATTCACTGACAACATTCACTCTCTGACAACATTCATTCACTGACAACATTAACTGACAACATTCACTCACTGACAACATTCACTCTCTGACAACATTCACTCACTGACAACATTCACTGACAACATTCACTGACAACATTCACTCACTGACAACATTCACTGACAACATTCACTCTCTGACAACATTCACTGACAACATTCACTCACTGACAACATTCACTGACAACATTCACTCACTGACAACATTCACTGACAACATTCACTCACTGACAACATTCACTGACAACATTCACTCACTGACAACATTCACTGACAACATTCACTCACTGACAACATTCACTGACAACATTCACTCACTGACAACATTTACTCACTGACAACATTCACTGACAACATTCACTCACTGACAACATTCACTGACAACATTCACTCACTGACAACATTCACTGACAACATTCACTCACTGACAACATTCACTCACTGACAACATTCACTGACAACATTTACTCACTGACAACATTCACTGACAACATTCACTCACTGACAACATTCACTGACAACATTCACTCACTGACAACATTCACTGACAACATTCGCTCACTGACAACATTCACTGACAACATTCACTCTCTGACAACATTCACTCACTGACAACATTCACTGACAACATTCACTCACTGACAACATTCACTGACAACATTCACTCACTGACAACATTCACTCACTGACAACATTCACTGACAACATTCACTCACTGACAACATTCACTGACAACATTCACTCACTGACAACATTCACTGACAACATTCACTCACTGACAACATTCACTGACAACATTCACTCACTGATAACATTCACTCACTGACAACATTCACTGACAACATTCACTGACAACATTCACTCACTGACAACATTCACTGACAACATTCACTCACTGACAACATTCACTCTCTGACAACATTCGCTCACTGACAACATTCACTGACAACATTCACTGACAACATTCACTCACTGACAACATTCACTGACAACATTCACTCTCTGACAACATTCACTGACAACATTCACTCTCTGACAACATTCACTGACAACATTCACTCACTGACAACATTCACTGACAACATTCACTCACTGACAACATTTACTCACTGACAACATTCACTGACAACATTCACTCACTGACAACATTCACTCACTGACAACATTCACTCTCTGACAACATTCACTCACTGACAACATTCACTCTCTGACAACATTCACTCACTGACAACATTCACTGACAACATTCACTCACTGACAACATTCACTGACAACATTCACTCACTGACAACATTCACTCACTGACCACATTCACTGACAACATTCACTCACTGACAACATTCACTGACAACATTCACTCACTGACAACATTCACTCACTGACAACATTCACTGACAACATTCACTCACTGACAACATTCACTGACAACATTTACTCACTGACAACATTCACTGACAACATTCACTCACTGACAACATTCACTCACTGACAACATTCACTGACAACATTCACTCTCTGACAACATTCACTCACTGACAACATTCACTCTCTGACAACATTCACTCACTGACAACATTCACTGACAACATTCACTCTCTGACAACATTCACTCACTGACCAACATTCACTCTCTGACAACATTCACTCACTGACAACATTCACTCTCTGACAACATTCACTCACTGACAAAATTCACTGACAACATTCACTCTCTGACAACATTCATTCACTGACAACATTAACTGACAACATTCACTCACTGACAACATTCACTCTCTGACAACATTCACTCACTGACAACATTCACTGACAACATTCACTGACAACATTCACTCACTGACAACATTCACTGACAACATTCACTCTCTGACAACATTCACTGACAACATTCACTCACTGACAACATTCACTGACAACATTCACTCACTGACAACATTTACTCACTGACAACATTCACTGACAACATTCACTCACTGACAACATTCACTGACAACATTCACTCACTGACAACATTCACTGACAACATTCACTCACTGACAACATTCACTGACAACATTCACTCACTGACAACATTCACTCTCTGACAACATTCGCTCACTGACAACATTCACTGACAACATTCACTGACAACATTCACTCACTGACAACATTCACTGACAACATTCACTCTCTGACAACATTCACTGACAACATTCACTCTCTGACAACATTCACTGACAACATTCACTCACTGACAACATTCACTGACAACATTCACTCACTGACAACATTTACTCACTGACAACATTCACTGACAACATTCACTCACTGACAACATTCACTGACAACATTCACTCACTGACAACATTCACTCACTGACAACATTCACTCTCTGACAACATTCACTCACTGACAACATTCACTCTCTGACAACATTCACTCACTGACAACATTCACTGACAACATTCACTCACTGACAACATTCACTGACAACATTCACTCACTGACAACATTCACTCACTGACAACATTCACTGACAACATTCACTCACTGACAACATTCACTGACAACATTCACTCACTGACAACATTCACTCACTGACAACATTCACTGACAACATTCACTCACTGACAACATTCACTGACAACATTCACTCACTGACAACATTCACTGACAACATTTACTCACTGACAACATTCACTGACAACATTCACTCACTGACAACATTCACTCACTGACAACATTCACTGACAACATTCACTCTCTGACAACATTCACTCACTGACAACATTCACTCTCTGACAACATTCACTCACTGACAACATTCACTGACAACATTCACTCTCTGACAACATTCACTCACTGACAACATTCACTCTCTGACAACATTCACTCACTGACAACATTCACTCTCTGACAACATTCACTCACTGACAACATTCACTGACAACATTCACTCTCTGACAACATTCATTCACTGACAACATTAACTGACAACATTCACTCACTGACAACATTCACTCTCTGACAACATTCACTCACTGACAACATTCACTGACAACATTCACTGACAACATTCACTCACTGACAACATTCACTGACAACATTCACTCTCTGACAACATTCACTGACAACATTCACTCACTGACAACATTCACTGACAACATTCACTCACTGACAACATTCACTCTCTGACAACATTCACTGACAACATTCACTCACTGACAACATTCACTGACAACATTCACTCACTGACAACATTTACTCACTGACAACATTCACTGACAACATTCACTCACTGACAACATTCACTCTCTGACAACATTCGCTCACTGACAACATTCACTGACAACATTCACTGACAACATTCACTCACTGACAACATTCACTGACAACATTCACTCACTGACAACATTCACTGACAACATTCACTCACTGACAACATTCACTGACAACATTCACTCACTGACAACATTCACTGACAACATTCACTCACTTACAACATTCACTGACAACATTCACTCACTGACAACATTCACTCTCTGACAACATTCACTCACTGACAACATTCACTGACAACATTCACTCACTGACAACATTCACTGACAACATTCACTCACTGACAACATTCACTCTCTGACAACATTCGCTCACTGACAACATTCACTGACAACATTCACTGACAACATTCACTCACTGACAACATTCACTGACAACATTCACTCACTGACAACATTTACTCACTGACAACATTCACTGACAACATTCACTCACTGACAACATTCACTCACTGACAACATTCACTGACAACATTCACTCACTGACAACATTCACTGACAACATTCACTCACTGACAACATTCACTGACAACATTCGCTCACTGACAACATTCACTGACAACATTCACTCACTGACAACATTCACTCACTGACAACATTCACTGACAACATTCGCTCACTGACAACATTCACTGACAACATTCACTCTCTGACAACATTCACTCACTGACAACATTCACTGACAACATTCACTCACTGACAACATTCACTGACAACATTCACTCACTGACAACATTCACTGACAACATTCACTCACTGACAACATTCACTCACTGACAACATTCACTGACAACATTCACTCACTGACAACATTCACTGACAACATTCACTCACTGACAACATTCACTGACAACATTCACTCACTGACAACATTCACTCTCTGACAACATTCACTCACTGACAACATTCACTGACAACATTCACTGACAACATTCACTCACTGACAACATTCACTGACAACATTCATTCTCTGACAACATTCACTGACAACATTCACTCACTGACAACATTCACTGACAACATTCACTCACTGACAACATTTACTCACTGACAACATTCACTGACAACATTCACTCACTGACAACATTCACTCTCTGACAACATTCGCTCACTGACAACATTCACTGACAACATTCACTGACAACATTCACTCACTGACAACATTCACTGACAACATTCACTCACTGACAACATTCACTGACAACATTCACTCACTGACAACATTTACTCACTGACAACATTCACTGACAACATTCACTCACTGACAACATTCACTGACAACATTCACTCACTGACAACATTCACTGACAACATTCACTCACTGACAACATTCACTCTCTGACAACATTCGCTCACTGACAACATTCACTGACAACATTCACTGACAACATTCACTCACTGACAACATTCACTGACAACATTCACTCACTGACAACATTCACTCACTGACAACATTCACTGACAACATTCACTCACTGACAACATTCACTGACAACATTCACTCACTGACAACATTCACTGACAACATTCACTCACTGACAACATTCACTGACTGACAACATTCACTGACAACATTCACTCACTGACAACATTCACTGACAACATTCATTCACTGACAACATTCACTGACAACATTCACTCACTGACAACATTCACTGACAACATTCACTCACTGACAACATTCACTCACTGACAACATTCACTGACAACATTCACTCTCTGACAACATTCACTCTCTGACAACATTCACTCACTGACAACATTCACTGACAACATTCACTCACTGACAACATTTACTCACTGACAACATTCACTGACAACATTCACTCACTGACAACATTCACTCTCTGACAACATTCGCTCACTGACAACATTCACTGACAACATTCACTCACTGACAACATTCACTGACAACATTCACTCTCTGACAACATTCACTGACAACATTTACTCACTGACAACATTCACTGACAACATTCACTCACTGACAACATTTACTCACTGACAACATTCACTGACAACATTCACTCACTGACAACATTCACTGACAACATTCACTCACTGAAACATTCACTCACTGACAACACTGACAACATTCACTGACAACATTCACTCACTGACAACATTCACTGACAACATTCACTCACTGACAACATTCACTGACAACATTCACTCACTGACAACATTCACTGACAACATTCGCTCACTGACAACATTCACTGACAACATTCACTCTCTGACAACATTCGCTCACTGACAACATTCACTGACAACATTCACTGACAACATTCACTCACTGACAACATTCACTCTCTGACAACATTCACTCACTGACAACATTCACTGACAACATTCACTCTCTGACAACATTCACTGACAACATTCACTCACTGACAACATTCACTGACAACATTCACTCTCTGACAACATTCACTGACAACATTCACTCACTGACAACATTCACTGACAACATTCACTCACTGACAACATTTACTCACTGACAACATTCACTGACAACATTCACTCACTGACAACATTCACTCACTGACAACATTCACTGACAACATTCACTCACTGACAACATTCACTGACAACATTCACTCACTGACAACATTCACTGACAACATTCGCTCACTGACAACATTCACTGACAACATTCACTCACTGACAACATTCACTCACTGACAACATTCACTGACAACATTCGCTCACTGACAACATTCACTGACAACATTCACTCTCTGACAACATTCACTCACTGACAACATTCACTGACAACATTCACTCACTGACAACATTCACTGACAACATTCACTCACTGACAACATTCACTGACAACATTCACTCACTGACAACATTCACTCACTGACAACATTCACTGACAACATTCACTCACTGACAACATTCACTGACAACATTCACTCACTGACAACATTCACTGACAACATTCACTCACTGACAACATTCACTCTCTGACAACATTCACTCACTGACAACATTCACTGACAACATTCACTGACAACATTCACTCACTGACAACATTCACTGACAACATTCATTCTCTGACAACATTCACTGACAACATTCACTCACTGACAACATTCACTGACAACATTCACTCACTGACAACATTTACTCACTGACAACATTCACTGACAACATTCACTCACTGACAACATTCACTCTCTGACAACATTCGCTCACTGACAACATTCACTGACAACATTCACTGACAACATTCACTCACTGACAACATTCACTGACAACATTCACTCACTGACAACATTCACTGACAACATTCACTCACTGACAACATTTACTCACTGACAACATTCACTGACAACATTCACTCACTGACAACATTCACTGACAACATTCACTCACTGACAACATTCACTGACAACATTCACTCACTGACAACATTCACTCTCTGACAACATTCGCTCACTGACAACATTCACTGACAACATTCACTGACAACATTCACTCACTGACAACATTCACTGACAACATTCACTCACTGACAACATTCACTCACTGACAACATTCACTGACAACATTCACTCACTGACAACATTCACTGACAACATTCACTCACTGACAACATTCACTGACAACATTCACTCACTGACAACATTCACTGACTGACAACATTCACTGACAACATTCACTCACTGACAACATTCACTGACAACATTCATTCACTGACAACATTCACTGACAACATTCACTCACTGACAACATTCACTGACAACATTCACTCACTGACAACATTCACTCACTGACAACATTCACTGACAACATTCACTCTCTGACAACATTCACTCTCTGACAACATTCACTCACTGACAACATTCACTGACAACATTCACTCACTGACAACATTTACTCACTGACAACATTCACTGACAACATTCACTCACTGACAACATTCACTCTCTGACAACATTCGCTCACTGACAACATTCACTGACAACATTCACTCACTGACAACATTCACTGACAACATTCACTCTCTGACAACATTCACTGACAACATTTACTCACTGACAACATTCACTGACAACATTCACTCACTGACAACATTTACTCACTGACAACATTCACTGACAACATTCACTCACTGACAACATTCACTGACAACATTCACTCACTGAAACATTCACTCACTGACAACACTGACAACATTCACTGACAACATTCACTCACTGACAACATTCACTGACAACATTCACTCACTGACAACATTCACTGACAACATTCACTCACTGACAACATTCACTGACAACATTCGCTCACTGACAACATTCACTGACAACATTCACTCTCTGACAACATTCGCTCACTGACAACATTCACTGACAACATTCACTGACAACATTCACTCACTGACAACATTCACTCACTGACAACATTCACTGACAACATTCACTCTCTGACAACATTCACTGACAACATTCACTCACTGACAACATTCACTGACAACATTCACTCACTGACAACATTCACTGACAACATTCACTGACAACATTCACTCACTGACAACATTCACTGACAACATTCACTCACTGACAACATTCACTCACTGACAACATTCACTGACAACATTCACTCACTGACAACATTCACTGACAACATTCACTCACTGACAACATTCACTGACAACATTCACTCACTGACAACATTCACTGACAACATTCACTCACTGACAACATTCACTCTCTGACAACATTCACTCACTGACAACATTCACTGACAACATTCACTGACAACATTCACTCACTGACAACATTCACTGACAACATTCACTCTCTGACAACATTCACTGACAACATTCACTCACTGACAACATTCACTGACAACATTCACTCACTGACAACATTTACTCACTGACAACATTCACTGACAACATTCACTCACTGACAACATTCACTCTCTGACAACATTCGCTCACTGACAACATTCACTGACAACATTCACTGACAACATTCACTCACTGACAACATTCACTGACAACATTCACTCACTGACAACATTCACTGACAACATTCACTCACTGACAACATTCACTGACAACATTCACTCACTGACAACATTCACTGACAACATTCACTCACTGACAACATTCACTGACAACATTCACTCACTGACAACATTCACTCTCTGACAACATTCACTCACTGACAACATTCACTGACAACATTCACTCACTGACAACATTCACTGACAACATTCACTCACTGACAACATTCACTCTCTGACAACATTCGCTCACTGACAACATTCACTGACAACATTCACTGACAACATTCACTCACTGACAACATTCACTGACAACATTCACTCACTGACAACATTTACTCACTGACAACATTCACTGACAACATTCACTCACTGACAACATTCACTGACAACATTCACTCACTGACAACATTCACTCACTGACAACATTCACTGACAACATTCACTCACTGACAACATTCACTGACAACATTCACTCACTGACAACATTCACTGACAACATTCACTCACTGACAACATTCACTGACAACATTCGCTCACTGACAACATTCACTGACAACATTCACTCACTGACAACATTCACTCACTGACAACATTCACTGACAACATTCGCTCACTGACAACATTCACTGACAACATTCACTCTCTGACAACATTCACTCACTGACAACATTCACTGACAACATTCACTCACTGACAACATTCACTGACAACATTCACTCACTGACAACATTCACTGACAACATTCACTCACTGACAACATTCACTCACTGACAACATTCACTGACAACATTCACTCACTGACAACATTCACTGACAACATTCACTCACTGACAACATTCACTGACAACATTCACTCACTGACAACATTCACTCTCTGACAACATTCACTCACTGACAACATTCACTGACAACATTCACTGACAACATTCACTCACTGACAACATTCACTGACAACATTCATTCTCTGACAACATTCACTGACAACATTCACTCACTGACAACATTCACTGACAACATTCACTCACTGACAACATTTACTCACTGACAACATTCACTGACAACATTCACTCACTGACAACATTCACTCTCTGACAACATTCACTCACTGACAACATTCACTGACAACATTCACTGACAACATTCACTCACTGACAACATTCACTGACAACATTCACTCACTGACAACATTCACTGACAACATTCACTCACTGACAACATTTACTCACTGACAACATTCACTGACAACATTCACTCACTGACAACATTCACTGACAACATTCACTCACTGACAACATTCACTGACAACATTCACTCACTGACAACATTCACTCTCTGACAACATTCGCTCACTGACAACATTCACTGACAACATTCACTGACAACATTCACTCACTGACAACATTCACTGACAACATTCACTCACTGACAACATTTACTCACTGACAACATTCACTGACAACATTCACTCACTGACAACATTCACTGACAACATTCACTCACTGACAACATTCACTCACTGACAACATTCACTGACAACATTCACTCACTGACAACATTCACTCACTGACAACATTCACTGACAACATTCACTCACTGACAACATTCACTGACAACATTCGCTCACTGACAACATTCACTGACAACATTCACTCACTGACAACATTCACTCACTGACAACATTCACTGACAACATTCGCTCACTGACAACATTCACTGACAACATTCACTCTCTGACAACATTCACTCACTGACAACATTCACTGACAACATTCACTCACTGACAACATTCACTGACAACATTCACTCACTGACAACATTCACTGACAACATTCACTCACTGACAACATTCACTCACTGACAACATTCACTGACAACATTCACTCACTGACAACATTCACTCTCTGACAACATTCACTCACTGACAACATTCACTGACAACATTCACTGACAACATTCACTCACTGACAACATTCACTGACAACATTCATTCTCTGACAACATTCACTGACAACATTCACTCACTGACAACATTCACTGACAACATTCACTCACTGACAACATTTACTCACTGACAACATTCACTGACAACATTCACTCACTGACAACATTCACTCTCTGACAACATTCGCTCACTGACAACATTCACTGACAACATTCACTCACTGACAACATTCACTGACAACATTCACTCTCTGACAACATTCACTGACAACATTTACTCACTGACAACATTCACTCACTGACAACATTCACTCACTGACAACATTCACTGACAACATTCACTCACTGACAACATTCACTGACAACATTCACTCACTGACAACATTCACTGACAACATTCACTCACTGACAACATTCACTCACTGACAACATTCACTGACAACATTCACTCACTGACAACATTCACTGACAACATTCACTCACTGACAACATTCACTGACAACATTCGCTCACTGACAACATTTACTGACATCATTCACTCTCTGACAACATTCACTCACTGACAACATTCACTGACAACATTCACTCACTGACAACATTCACTGACAACATTCACTCACTGACAACATTCACTGACAACATTCACTCACTGACAACATTCACTCACTGACAACATTCACTGACAACATTCACTCACTGACAACATTCACTGACAACATTCTCTCACTGACAACATTCACTGACAACATTCACTCACTGACAACATTCACTCTCTGACAACATTCACTCACTGACAACATTCACTGACAACATTCACTGACAACATTCACTCACTGACAACATTCACTCACTGACAACATTTACTCACTGACAACATTCACTGACAACATTCACTCGCTGACAACATTCACTGACAACATTCACTCACTGACAACATTCACTCACTGACAACATTCACTGACAACATTCACTCACTGACAACATTCACTGACAACATTCACTCACTGACAACATTCACTGACAACATTCACTCACTGACAACATTCACTGACAACATTCACTCTCTGACAACATTCACTCACTGACAACATTCACTGACAACATTCACTCACTGACAACATTCACTGACAACATTCACTCACTGACAACATTCACTGACAACATTCACTCACTGACAACATTCACTGACAACATTCACTCACTGACAACATTCACTGACAACATTCACTCACTGACAACATTCACTCACTGACAACATTCACTGACAACATTCACTCACTGACAACATTCACTGACAACATTCACTCACTGACAACATTCACTGACAACATTCACTCACTGACAACATTCACTGACTGACAACATTCACTGACAACATTCACTCACTGACAACATTCACTGACAACATTCATTCACTGACAACATTCACTGACAACATTCACTCACTGACAACATTCACTGACAACATTCACTCACTGACAACATTCACTCTCTGACAACATTCACTCACTGACAACATTCACTGACAACATTCACTCACTGACAATATTCACTGACAACATTCACTCACTGACAACATTCACTCACTGACAACATTCACTGACAACATTCACTCACTGACAACATTCACTGACAACATTCACTCACTGACAACATTCACTGACAACATTCACTGACAACATTCGCTCACTGACAACATTCACTGACAACATTCACTCTCTGACAACATTCACTCACTGACAACATTCACTGACAACATTCACTCACTGACAACATTCACTGACAACATTCACTCACTGACAACTTTCACTGACAACATTCACTCACTGACAACATTCACTGACAACATTCACTGACAACATTCACTCACTGACAACATTCACTCTCTGACAACATTCGCTCACTGACAACATTCACTGACAACATTCACTGACAACATTCACTCACTGACAACATTCACTCTCTGACAACATTCACTCACTGACAACATTCACTGACAACATTCACTGACAACATTCACTCACTGACAACATTCACTGACAACATTCACTCTCTGACAACATTCACTCTCTGACAACATTCACTCACTGACAACATTCACTGACAACATTCACTCACTGACAACATTTACTCACTGACAACATTCACTGACAACATTCACTCACTGACAACATTCACTCTCTGACAACATTCGCTCACTGACAACATTCACTGACAACATTCACTGACAACATTCACTCACTGACAACATTCACTGACAACATTCACTCTCTGACAACATTCACTGACAACATTCACTCACTGACAACATTCACTGACAACATTCACTCACTGACAACATTCACTGACAACATTCACTCACTGACAACTTTCACTGACAACATTCACTCACTGACAACATTCACTGACAACATTCACTGACAACATTCACTCACTGACAACATTCACTCTCTGACAACATTCGCTCACTGACAACATTCACTGACAACATTCACTGACAACATTCACTCACTGACAACATTCACTCTCTGACAACATTCACTCACTGACAACATTCACTGACAACATTCACTGACAACATTCACTCACTGACAACATTCACTGACAACATTCACTCTCTGACAACATTCACTCTCTGACAACATTCACTCACTGACAACATTCACTGACAACATTCACTCACTGACAACATTTACTCACTGACAACATTCACTGACAACATTCACTCACTGACAACATTCACTCTCTGACAACATTCGCTCACTGACAACATTCACTGACAACATTCACTGACAACATTCACTCACTGACAACATTCACTGACAACATTCACTCTCTGACAACATTCACTGACAACATTCACTCACTGACAACATTCACTGACAACATTCACTCACTGACAACATTTACTCACTGACAACATTCACTGACAACATTCACTCACTGACAACATTCACTGACAACATTCACTCACTGAAACATTCACTCACTGACAACACTGACAACATTCACTGACAACATTCACTCACTGACAACATTCACTGACAACATTCACTCACTGACAACATTCACTGACAACATTCACTCACTGACAACATTCACTGACAACATTCGCTCACTGACAACATTCACTGACAACATTCACTCTCTGACAACATTCGCTCACTGACAACATTCACTGACAACATTCACTGACAACATTCACTCACTGACAACATTCACTCTCTGACAACATTCACTCACTGACAACATTCACTGACAACATTCACTCTCTGACAACATTCACTGACAACATTCACTCACTGACAACATTCACTGACAACATTCACTCACTGACAACATTCACTGACAACATTCACTCACTGACAACATTTACTCACTGACAACATTCACTGACAACATTCACTGACAACATTCACTCACTGACAACATTCACTGACAACATTCACTCACTGACAACATTCACTCTCTGACAACATTCACTGACAACATTCACTCACTGACAACATTCACTGACAACATTCACTCACTGACAACATTCACTGACAACATTCACTCACTGACAACATTCACTGACAACATTCACTCACTGACAACATTCACTCTCTGACAACATTCACTCACTGACAACATTCACTGACAACATTCACTGACAACATTCACTCACTGACAACATTCACTGACAACATTCACTCTCTGACAACATTCACTGACAACATTCACTCACTGACAACATTCACTGACAACATTCACTCACTGACAACATTTACTCACTGACAACATTCACTGACAACATTCACTCACTGACAACATTCACTCTCTGACAACATTCGCTCACTGACAACATTCACTGACAACATTCACTGACAACATTCACTCACTGACAACATTCACTGACAACATTCACTCACTGACAACATTCACTGACAACATTCACTCACTGACAACATTCACTGACAACATTCACTCACTGACAACATTCACTGACAACATTCACTCACTGACAACATTCACTCTCTGACAACATTCGCTCACTGACAACATTCACTGACAACATTCACTGACAACATTCACTCACTGACAACATTCACTGACAACATTCACTCACTGACAACATTTACTCACTGACAACATTCACTGACAACATTCACTCACTGACAACATTCACTCACTGACAACATTCACTCACTGACAACATTCACTGACAACATTCACTCACTGACAACATTCACTGACAACATTCACTCACTGACAACATTCACTGACAACATTCACTCACTGACAACATTCACTGACAACATTCACTCACTGACAACATTCACTCACTGACAACATTCACTGACAACATTCGCTCACTGACAACATTCACTGACAACATTCACTCTCTGACAACATTCACTCACTGACAACATTCACTGACAACATTCACTCACTGACAACATTCACTGACAACATTCACTCACTGACAACATTCACTGACAACATTCACTCACTGACAACATTCACTGACAACATTCACTCACTGACAACATTCACTGACAACATTCACTCACTGACAACATTCACTCTCTGACAACATTCACTCACTGACAACATTCACTGACAACATTCACTCACTGACAACATTCACTGACAACATTCACTCACTGACAACATTCACTCTCTGACAACATTCACTCACTGACAACATTCACTGACAACATTCACTGACAACATTCACTCACTGACAACATTCACTGACAACATTCATTCTCTGACAACATTCACTCACTGACAACATTCACTGACAACATTCACTCACTGACAACATTTACTCACTGACAACATTCACTGACAACATTCACTCACTGACAACATTCACTCTCTGACAACATTCGCTCACTGACAACATTCACTGACAACATTCACTGACAACATTCACTCACTGACAACATTCACTGACAACATTCACTCACTGACAACATTCACTCTCTGACAACATTCGCTCACTGACAACATTCACTGACAACATTCACTGACAACATTCACTCACTGACAACATTCACTGACAACATTCACTCACTGACAACATTCACTGACAACATTCACTCACTGACAACATTCACTGACAACATTCACTCACTGACAACATTCACTCTCTGACAACATTCGCTCACTGACAACATTCACTGACAACATTCACTGACAACATTCACTCACTGACAACATTCACTGACAACATTCACTCTCTGACAACATTCACTGACAACATTCACTCACTGACAACATTCACTGACAACATTCACTCACTGACAACATTTACTCACTGACAACATTCACTGACAACATTCACTCACTGACAACATTCACTGACAACATTCACTCACTGACAACATTCACTGACAACATTCACTCACTGACAACATTCACTCACTGACAACATTCACTGACAACATTTACTCACTGACAACATTCACTGACAACATTCACTCACTGACAACATTCACTGACAACATTCACTCACTGACAACATTCACTGACAACATTCGCTCACTGACAACATTCATTCACTGACAACATTAACTGACAACATTCACTCACTGACAACATTCACTCTCTGACAACATTCACTCACTGACAACATTCACTCTCTGACAACATTCACTCACTGACAACATTCACTGACAACATTCACTCTCTGACAACATTCATTCACTGACAACATTAACTGACAACATTCACTCACTGACAACATTCACTCTCTGACAACATTCACTCACTGACAACATTCACTGACAACATTCACTGACAACATTCACTCACTGACAACATTCACTGACAACATTCACTCTCTGACAACATTCACTGACAACATTCACTCACTGACAACATTCACTGACAACATTCACTCACTGACAACATTTACTCACTGACAACATTCACTGACAACATTCACTCACTGACAACATTCACTGACAACATTCACTCACTGACAACATTCACTGACAACATTCACTCACTGACAACATTCACTGACAACATTCACTCACTGACAACATTTACTCACTGACAACATTCACTGACAACATTCACTCACTGACAACATTCACTGACAACATTCACTCACTGACAACATTCACTGACAACATTCACTCACTGACAACATTCACTCACTGACAACATTCACTGACAACATTTACTCACTGACAACATTCACTGACAACATTCACTCACTGACAACATTCACTGACAACATTCACTCACTGACAACATTCACTGACAACATTCGCTCACTGACAACATTCACTGACAACATTCACTCTCTGACAACATTCACTCACTGACAACATTCACTGACAACATTCACTCACTGACAACATTCACTGACAACATTCACTCACTGACAACATTCACTCACTGACAACATTCACTGACAACATTCACTCACTGACAACATTCACTGACAACATTCACTCACTGACAACATTCACTGACAACATTCACTGACAACATTCACTCACTGATAACATTCACTCACTGACAACATTCACTGACAACATTCACTCACTGACAACATTCACTGACAACATTCACTCACTGACAACATTCACTCTCTGACAACATTCGCTCACTGACAACATTCACTGACAACATTCACTGACAACATTCACTCACTGACAACATTCACTGACAACATTCACTCTCTGACAACATTCACTGACAACATTCACTCTCTGACAACATTCACTGACAACATTCACTCACTGACAACATTCACTGACAACATTCACTCACTGACAACATTTACTCACTGACAACATTCACTGACAACATTCACTCACTGACAACATTCACTCACTGACAACATTCACTCTCTGACAACATTCACTCACTGACAACATTCACTCTCTGACAACATTCACTCACTGACAACATTCACTGACAACATTCACTCACTGACAACATTCACTGACAACATTCACTCACTGACAACATTCACTCACTGACCACATTCACTGACAACATTCACTCACTGACAACATTCACTGACAACATTCACTCACTGACAACATTCACTGACAACATTCACTCACTGACAACATTCACTCACTGACAACATTCACTGACAACATTCACTCACTGACAACATTCACTGACAACATTTACTCACTGACAACATTCACTGACAACATTCACTCACTGACAACATTCACTCACTGACAACATTCACTGACAACATTCACTCTCTGACAACATTCACTCACTGACAACATTCACTCTCTGACAACATTCACTCACTGACAACATTCACTGACAACATTCACTCTCTGACAACATTCACTCACTGACAACATTCACTCTCTGACAACATTCACTCACTGACAACATTCACTCTCTGACAACATTCACTCACTGACAACATTCACTGACAACATTCACTCTCTGACAACATTCATTCACTGACAACATTAACTGACAACATTCACTCACTGACAACATTCACTCTCTGACAACATTCACTCACTGACAACATTCACTGACAACATTCACTCACTGACAACATTCACTGACAACATTCACTCTCTGACAACATTCACTGACAACATTCACTCACTGACAACATTCACTGACAACATTCACTCACTGACAACATTTACTCACTGACAACATTCACTGACAACATTCACTCACTGACAACATTCACTCACTGACAACATTCACTGACAACATTTACTCACTGACAACATTCACTGACAACATTCACTCACTGACAACATTCACTGACAACATTCACTCACTGACAACATTCACTGACAACATTCGCTCACTGACAACATTCACTGACAACATTCACTCTCTGACAACATTCAATCACTGACAACATTCACTGACAACATTCACTCACTGACAACATTCACTGACAACATTCACTCACTGACAACATTCACTCACTGACAACATTCACTGACAACATTCACTCACTGACAACATTCACTGACAACATTCACTCACTGACAACATTCACTGACAACATTCACTCACTGACAACATTCACTGACAACATTCACTCACTGATAACATTCACTCACTGACAACATTCACTGACAACATTCACTCACTGACAACATTCACTGACAACATTCACTCACTGACAACATTCACTGACAACATTCACTCACTGACAACATTCACTCTCTGACAACATTCGCTCACTGACAACATTCACTGACAACATTCACTGACAACATTCACTCACTGACAACATTCACTGACAACATTCACTCTCTGACAACATTCACTGACAACATTCACTCACTGACAACATTCACTGACAACATTCACTCACTGACAACATTTACTCACTGACAACATTCACTGACAACATTCACTCACTGACAACATTCACTGACAACATTCACTCACTGACAACATTCACTGACAACATTCACTCACTGACAACATTCACTCACTGACAACATTCACTGACAACATTTACTCACTGACAACATTCACTGACAACATTCACTCACTGACAACATTCACTGACAACATTCACTCACTGACAACATTCACTGACAACATTCGCTCACTGACAACATTCATTCACTGACAACATTAACTGACAACATTCACTCACTGACAACATTCACTCTCTGACAACATTCACTCACTGACAACATTCACTCTCTGACAACATTCACTCACTGACAACATTCACTGACAACATTCACTCTCTGACAACATTCATTCACTGACAACATTAACTGACAACATTCACTCACTGACAACATTCACTCTCTGACAACATTCACTCACTGACAACATTCACTGACAACATTCACTGACAACATTCACTCACTGACAACATTCACTGACAACATTCACTCTCTGACAACATTCACTGACAACATTCACTCACTGACAACATTCACTGACAACATTCACTCACTGACAACATTCACTGACAACATTCACTCACTGACAACATTCACTGACAACATTCACTCACTGACAACATTCACTGACAACATTCACTCACTGACAACATTCACTGACAACATTCACTCACTGACAACATTTACTCACTGACAACATTCACTGACAACATTCACTCACTGACAACATTCACTGACAACATTCACTCACTGACAACATTCACTGACAACATTCACTCACTGACAACATTCACTCACTGACAACATTCACTGACAACATTTACTCACTGACAACATTCACTGACAACATTCACTCACTGACAACATTCACTGACAACATTCACTCACTGACAACATTCACTGACAACATTCGCTCACTGACAACATTCACTGACAACATTCACTCTCTGACAACATTCACTCACTGACAACATTCACTGACAACATTCACTCACTGACAACATTCACTGACAACATTCACTCACTGACAACATTCACTCACTGACAACATTCACTGACAACATTCACTCACTGACAACATTCACTGACAACATTCACTCACTGACAACATTCACTGACAACATTCACTCACTGACAACATTCACTGACAACATTCACTCACTGATAACATTCACTCACTGACAACATTCACTGACAACATTCACTGACAACATTCACTCACTGACAACATTCACTGACAACATTCACTCACTGACAACATTCACTCTCTGACAACATTCGCTCACTGACAACATTCACTGACAACATTCACTGACAACATTCACTCACTGACAACATTCACTGACAACATTCACTCTCTGACAACATTCACTGACAACATTCACTCTCTGACAACATTCACTGACAACATTCACTCACTGACAACATTCACTGACAACATTCACTCACTGACAACATTTACTCACTGACAACATTCACTGACAACATTCACTCACTGACAACATTCACTCACTGACAACATTCACTCTCTGACAACATTCACTCACTGACAACATTCACTCTCTGACAACATTCACTCACTGACAACATTCACTGACAACATTCACTCACTGACAACATTCACTGACAACATTCACTCACTGACAACATTCACTCACTGACCACATTCACTGACAACATTCACTCACTGACAACATTCACTGACAACATTCACTCACTGACAACATTCACTCACTGACAACATTCACTGACAACATTCACTCACTGACAACATTCACTGACAACATTTACTCACTGACAACATTCACTGACAACATTCACTCACTGACAACATTCACTCACTGACAACATTCACTGACAACATTCACTCTCTGACAACATTCACTCACTGACAACATTCACTCTCTGACAACATTCACTCACTGACAACATTCACTGACAACATTCACTCTCTGACAACATTCACTCACTGACAACATTCACTCTCTGACAACATTCACTCACTGACAACATTCACTCTCTGACAACATTCACTCACTGACAAAATTCACTGACAACATTCACTCTCTGACAACATTCATTCACTGACAACATTAACTGACAACATTCACTCACTGACAACATTCACTCTCTGACAACATTCACTCACTGACAACATTCACTGACAACATTCACTGACAACATTCACTCACTGACAACATTCACTGACAACATTCACTCTCTGACAACATTCACTGACAACATTCACTCACTGACAACATTCACTGACAACATTCACTCACTGACAACATTTACTCACTGACAACATTCACTGACAACATTCACTCACTGACAACATTCACTGACAACATTCACTCACTGACAACATTCACTGACAACATTCACTCACTGACAACATTCACTGACAACATTCACTCACTGACAACATTCACTCTCTGACAACATTCGCTCACTGACAACATTCACTGACAACATTCACTGACAACATTCACTCACTGACAACATTCACTGACAACATTCACTCTCTGACAACATTCACTGACAACATTCACTCTCTGACAACATTCACTGACAACATTCACTCACTGACAACATTCACTGACAACATTCACTCACTGACAACATTTACTCACTGACAACATTCACTGACAACATTCACTCACTGACAACATTCACTGACAACATTCACTCACTGACAACATTCACTCACTGACAACATTCACTCTCTGACAACATTCACTCACTGACAACATTCACTCTCTGACAACATTCACTCACTGACAACATTCACTGACAACATTCACTCACTGACAACATTCACTGACAACATTCACTCACTGACAACATTCACTCACTGACAACATTCACTGACAACATTCACTCACTGACAACATTCACTGACAACATTCACTCACTGACAACATTCACTCACTGACAACATTCACTGACAACATTCACTCACTGACAACATTCACTGACAACATTCACTCACTGACAACATTCACTGACAACATTTACTCACTGACAACATTCACTGACAACATTCACTCACTGACAACATTCACTCACTGACAACATTCACTGACAACATTCACTCTCTGACAACATTCACTCACTGACAACATTCACTCTCTGACAACATTCACTCACTGACAACATTCACTGACAACATTCACTCTCTGACAACATTCACTCACTGACAACATTCACTCTCTGACAACATTCACTCACTGACAACATTCACTCTCTGACAACATTCACTCACTGACAACATTCACTGACAACATTCACTCTCTGACAACATTCATTCACTGACAACATTAACTGACAACATTCACTCACTGACAACATTCACTCTCTGACAACATTCACTCACTGACAACATTCACTGACAACATTCACTGACAACATTCACTCACTGACAACATTCACTGACAACATTCACTCTCTGACAACATTCACTGACAACATTCACTCACTGACAACATTCACTGACAACATTCACTCACTGACAACATTCACTCTCTGACAACATTCACTGACAACATTCACTCACTGACAACATTCACTGACAACATTCACTCACTGACAACATTTACTCACTGACAACATTCACTGACAACATTCACTCACTGACAACATTCACTCTCTGACAACATTCGCTCACTGACAACATTCACTGACAACATTCACTGACAACATTCACTCACTGACAACATTCACTGACAACATTCACTCACTGACAACATTCACTGACAACATTCACTCACTGACAACATTCACTGACAACATTCACTCACTGACAACATTCACTGACAACATTCACTCACTTACAACATTCACTGACAACATTCACTCACTGACAACATTCACTCTCTGACAACATTCACTCACTGACAACATTCACTGACAACATTCACTCACTGACAACATTCACTGACAACATTCACTCACTGACAACATTCACTCTCTGACAACATTCGCTCACTGACAACATTCACTGACAACATTCACTGACAACATTCACTCACTGACAACATTCACTGACAACATTCACTCACTGACAACATTTACTCACTGACAACATTCACTGACAACATTCACTCACTGACAACATTCACTCACTGACAACATTCACTGACAACATTCACTCACTGACAACATTCACTGACAACATTCACTCACTGACAACATTCACTGACAACATTCGCTCACTGACAACATTCACTGACAACATTCACTCACTGACAACATTCACTCACTGACAACATTCACTGACAACATTCGCTCACTGACAACATTCACTGACAACATTCACTCTCTGACAACATTCACTCACTGACAACATTCACTGACAACATTCACTCACTGACAACATTCACTGACAACATTCACTCACTGACAACATTCACTGACAACATTCACTCACTGACAACATTCACTCACTGACAACATTCACTGACAACATTCACTCACTGACAACATTCACTGACAACATTCACTCACTGACAACATTCACTGACAACATTCACTCACTGACAACATTCACTCTCTGACAACATTCACTCACTGACAACATTCACTGACAACATTCACTGACAACATTCACTCACTGACAACATTCACTGACAACATTCATTCTCTGACAACATTCACTGACAACATTCACTCACTGACAACATTCACTGACAACATTCACTCACTGACAACATTTACTCACTGACAACATTCACTGACAACATTCACTCACTGACAACATTCACTCTCTGACAACATTCGCTCACTGACAACATTCACTGACAACATTCACTGACAACATTCACTCACTGACAACATTCACTGACAACATTCACTCACTGACAACATTCACTGACAACATTCACTCACTGACAACATTTACTCACTGACAACATTCACTGACAACATTCACTCACTGACAACATTCACTGACAACATTCACTCACTGACAACATTCACTGACAACATTCACTCACTGACAACATTCACTCTCTGACAACATTCGCTCACTGACAACATTCACTGACAACATTCACTGACAACATTCACTCACTGACAACATTCACTGACAACATTCACTCACTGACAACATTCACTCACTGACAACATTCACTGACAACATTCACTCACTGACAACATTCACTGACAACATTCACTCACTGACAACATTCACTGACAACATTCACTCACTGACAACATTCACTGACTGACAACATTCACTGACAACATTCACTCACTGACAACATTCACTGACAACATTCATTCACTGACAACATTCACTGACAACATTCACTCACTGACAACATTCACTGACAACATTCACTCACTGACAACATTCACTCACTGACAACATTCACTGACAACATTCACTCTCTGACAACATTCACTCTCTGACAACATTCACTCACTGACAACATTCACTGACAACATTCACTCACTGACAACATTTACTCACTGACAACATTCACTGACAACATTCACTCACTGACAACATTCACTCTCTGACAACATTCGCTCACTGACAACATTCACTGACAACATTCACTCACTGACAACATTCACTGACAACATTCACTCTCTGACAACATTCACTGACAACATTTACTCACTGACAACATTCACTGACAACATTCACTCACTGACAACATTTACTCACTGACAACATTCACTGACAACATTCACTCACTGACAACATTCACTGACAACATTCACTCACTGAAACATTCACTCACTGACAACACTGACAACATTCACTGACAACATTCACTCACTGACAACATTCACTGACAACATTCACTCACTGACAACATTCACTGACAACATTCACTCACTGACAACATTCACTGACAACATTCGCTCACTGACAACATTCACTGACAACATTCACTCTCTGACAACATTCGCTCACTGACAACATTCACTGACAACATTCACTGACAACATTCACTCACTGACAACATTCACTCTCTGACAACATTCACTCACTGACAACATTCACTGACAACATTCACTCTCTGACAACATTCACTGACAACATTCACTCACTGACAACATTCACTGACAACATTCACTCTCTGACAACATTCACTGACAACATTCACTCACTGACAACATTCACTGACAACATTCACTCACTGACAACATTTACTCACTGACAACATTCACTGACAACATTCACTCACTGACAACATTCACTCACTGACAACATTCACTGACAACATTCACTCACTGACAACATTCACTGACAACATTCACTCACTGACAACATTCACTGACAACATTCGCTCACTGACAACATTCACTGACAACATTCACTCACTGACAACATTCACTCACTGACAACATTCACTGACAACATTCGCTCACTGACAACATTCACTGACAACATTCACTCTCTGACAACATTCACTCACTGACAACATTCACTGACAACATTCACTCACTGACAACATTCACTGACAACATTCACTCACTGACAACATTCACTGACAACATTCACTCACTGACAACATTCACTCACTGACAACATTCACTGACAACATTCACTCACTGACAACATTCACTGACAACATTCACTCACTGACAACATTCACTGACAACATTCACTCACTGACAACATTCACTCTCTGACAACATTCACTCACTGACAACATTCACTGACAACATTCACTGACAACATTCACTCACTGACAACATTCACTGACAACATTCATTCTCTGACAACATTCACTGACAACATTCACTCACTGACAACATTCACTGACAACATTCACTCACTGACAACATTTACTCACTGACAACATTCACTGACAACATTCACTCACTGACAACATTCACTCTCTGACAACATTCGCTCACTGACAACATTCACTGACAACATTCACTGACAACATTCACTCACTGACAACATTCACTGACAACATTCACTCACTGACAACATTCACTGACAACATTCACTCACTGACAACATTTACTCACTGACAACATTCACTGACAACATTCACTCACTGACAACATTCACTGACAACATTCACTCACTGACAACATTCACTGACAACATTCACTCACTGACAACATTCACTCTCTGACAACATTCGCTCACTGACAACATTCACTGACAACATTCACTGACAACATTCACTCACTGACAACATTCACTGACAACATTCACTCACTGACAACATTCACTCACTGACAACATTCACTGACAACATTCACTCACTGACAACATTCACTGACAACATTCACTCACTGACAACATTCACTGACAACATTCACTCACTGACAACATTCACTGACTGACAACATTCACTGACAACATTCACTCACTGACAACATTCACTGACAACATTCATTCACTGACAACATTCACTGACAACATTCACTCACTGACAACATTCACTGACAACATTCACTCACTGACAACATTCACTCACTGACAACATTCACTGACAACATTCACTCTCTGACAACATTCACTCTCTGACAACATTCACTCACTGACAACATTCACTGACAACATTCACTCACTGACAACATTTACTCACTGACAACATTCACTGACAACATTCACTCACTGACAACATTCACTCTCTGACAACATTCGCTCACTGACAACATTCACTGACAACATTCACTCACTGACAACATTCACTGACAACATTCACTCTCTGACAACATTCACTGACAACATTTACTCACTGACAACATTCACTGACAACATTCACTCACTGACAACATTTACTCACTGACAACATTCACTGACAACATTCACTCACTGACAACATTCACTGACAACATTCACTCACTGAAACATTCACTCACTGACAACACTGACAACATTCACTGACAACATTCACTCACTGACAACATTCACTGACAACATTCACTCACTGACAACATTCACTGACAACATTCACTCACTGACAACATTCACTGACAACATTCGCTCACTGACAACATTCACTGACAACATTCACTCTCTGACAACATTCGCTCACTGACAACATTCACTGACAACATTCACTGACAACATTCACTCACTGACAACATTCACTCACTGACAACATTCACTGACAACATTCACTCTCTGACAACATTCACTGACAACATTCACTCACTGACAACATTCACTGACAACATTCACTCACTGACAACATTCACTGACAACATTCACTGACAACATTCACTCACTGACAACATTCACTGACAACATTCACTCACTGACAACATTCACTCACTGACAACATTCACTGACAACATTCACTCACTGACAACATTCACTGACAACATTCACTCACTGACAACATTCACTGACAACATTCACTCACTGACAACATTCACTGACAACATTCACTCACTGACAACATTCACTCTCTGACAACATTCACTCACTGACAACATTCACTGACAACATTCACTGACAACATTCACTCACTGACAACATTCACTGACAACATTCACTCTCTGACAACATTCACTGACAACATTCACTCACTGACAACATTCACTGACAACATTCACTCACTGACAACATTTACTCACTGACAACATTCACTGACAACATTCACTCACTGACAACATTCACTCTCTGACAACATTCGCTCACTGACAACATTCACTGACAACATTCACTGACAACATTCACTCACTGACAACATTCACTGACAACATTCACTCACTGACAACATTCACTGACAACATTCACTCACTGACAACATTCACTGACAACATTCACTCACTGACAACATTCACTGACAACATTCACTCACTGACAACATTCACTGACAACATTCACTCACTGACAACATTCACTCTCTGACAACATTCACTCACTGACAACATTCACTGACAACATTCACTCACTGACAACATTCACTGACAACATTCACTCACTGACAACATTCACTCTCTGACAACATTCGCTCACTGACAACATTCACTGACAACATTCACTGACAACATTCACTCACTGACAACATTCACTGACAACATTCACTCACTGACAACATTTACTCACTGACAACATTCACTGACAACATTCACTCACTGACAACATTCACTGACAACATTCACTCACTGACAACATTCACTCACTGACAACATTCACTGACAACATTCACTCACTGACAACATTCACTGACAACATTCACTCACTGACAACATTCACTGACAACATTCACTCACTGACAACATTCACTGACAACATTCGCTCACTGACAACATTCACTGACAACATTCACTCACTGACAACATTCACTCACTGACAACATTCACTGACAACATTCGCTCACTGACAACATTCACTGACAACATTCACTCTCTGACAACATTCACTCACTGACAACATTCACTGACAACATTCACTCACTGACAACATTCACTGACAACATTCACTCACTGACAACATTCACTGACAACATTCACTCACTGACAACATTCACTCACTGACAACATTCACTGACAACATTCACTCACTGACAACATTCACTGACAACATTCACTCACTGACAACATTCACTGACAACATTCACTCACTGACAACATTCACTCTCTGACAACATTCACTCACTGACAACATTCACTGACAACATTCACTGACAACATTCACTCACTGACAACATTCACTGACAACATTCATTCTCTGACAACATTCACTGACAACATTCACTCACTGACAACATTCACTGACAACATTCACTCACTGACAACATTTACTCACTGACAACATTCACTGACAACATTCACTCACTGACAACATTCACTCTCTGACAACATTCACTCACTGACAACATTCACTGACAACATTCACTGACAACATTCACTCACTGACAACATTCACTGACAACATTCACTCACTGACAACATTCACTGACAACATTCACTCACTGACAACATTTACTCACTGACAACATTCACTGACAACATTCACTCACTGACAACATTCACTGACAACATTCACTCACTGACAACATTCACTGACAACATTCACTCACTGACAACATTCACTCTCTGACAACATTCGCTCACTGACAACATTCACTGACAACATTCACTGACAACATTCACTCACTGACAACATTCACTGACAACATTCACTCACTGACAACATTTACTCACTGACAACATTCACTGACAACATTCACTCACTGACAACATTCACTGACAACATTCACTCACTGACAACATTCACTCACTGACAACATTCACTGACAACATTCACTCACTGACAACATTCACTCACTGACAACATTCACTGACAACATTCACTCACTGACAACATTCACTGACAACATTCGCTCACTGACAACATTCACTGACAACATTCACTCACTGACAACATTCACTCACTGACAACATTCACTGACAACATTCGCTCACTGACAACATTCACTGACAACATTCACTCTCTGACAACATTCACTCACTGACAACATTCACTGACAACATTCACTCACTGACAACATTCACTGACAACATTCACTCACTGACAACATTCACTGACAACATTCACTCACTGACAACATTCACTCACTGACAACATTCACTGACAACATTCACTCACTGACAACATTCACTCTCTGACAACATTCACTCACTGACAACATTCACTGACAACATTCACTGACAACATTCACTCACTGACAACATTCACTGACAACATTCATTCTCTGACAACATTCACTGACAACATTCACTCACTGACAACATTCACTGACAACATTCACTCACTGACAACATTTACTCACTGACAACATTCACTGACAACATTCACTCACTGACAACATTCACTCTCTGACAACATTCGCTCACTGACAACATTCACTGACAACATTCACTGACAACATTCACTCACTGACAACATTCACTGACAACATTCACTCTCTGACAACATTCACTGACAACATTCACTCACTGACAACATTCACTGACAACATTCACTCACTGACAACATTTACTCACTGACAACATTCACTGACAACATTCACTCACTGACAACATTCACTGACAACATTCACTCACTGACAACATTCACTCACTGACAACATTCACTGACAACATTCACTCACTGACAACATTCACTGACAACATTCACTCACTGACAACATTCACTCTCTGACAACATTCGCTCACTGACAACATTCACTGACAACATTCACTCACTGACAACATTCACTGACAACATTCACTCTCTGACAACATTCACTGACAACATTCACTCACTGACAACATTTACTCACTGACAACATTCACTGACAACATTCACTCACAGACAACATTCACTGACAACATTCACTCACTGACAACATTCACTCACTGACAACATTCACTGACAACATTCACTCACTGACAACATTCACTGACAACATTCACTCACTGACAACATTCACTGACAACATTCACTCTCTGACAACATTCACTCACTGACAACATTCACTGACAACATTCACTCACTGACAACATTCACTGACAACATTCACTCACTGACAACATTCACTCACTGACAACATTCACTGACAACATTCACTCACTGACAACATTCACTGACAACATTCACTCACTGACAACATTCACTGATAACATTCACTCACTGACAACATTCACTCTCTGACAACATTCACTCACTGACAACATTCACTGACAACATTCACTGACAACATTCACTCACTGACAACATTCACTGACAACATTCACTCTCTGACAACATTCACTGACAACATTCACTCACTGACAACATTCACTGACAACATTCACTCACTGACAACATTTACTCACTGACAACATTCCCTGACAACATTCACTCACTGACAACATTCACTCTCTGACAACATTCGCTCACTGACAACATTCACTGACAACATTCACTGACAACATTCACTCACTGACAACATTCACTGACAACATTCACTCTCTGACAACATTCACTGACAACATTCACTCACTGACAACATTCACTGACAACATTCACTCACTGACAACATTTACTCACTGACAACATTCACTGACAACATTCACTCACAGACAACATTCACTGACAACATTCACTCACTGACAACATTCACTGACAACATTCACTCACTGACAACATTCACTGACAACATTCACTCACTGACAACATTCACTGACAACATTCACTCTCTGACAACATTCACTCACTGACAACATTCACTGACAACATTCACTCACTGACAACATTCACTGACAACATTCACTCACTGACAACATTCACTGACAACATTCACTCACTGACAACATTCACTCACTGACAACATTCACTGACAACATTCACTCACTGACAACATTCACTGACAACATTCACTCACTGACAACATTCACTGACAACATTCACTCACTGACAACATTCACTGACAACATTCACTCACTGACAACATTCACTCTCTGACAACATTCACTCACTGACAACATTCACTGACAACATTCACTCACTGACAACATTCACTGACAACATTCACTCTCTGACAACATTCACTCACTGACAACATTCACTGACAACATTCACTCACTGACAACATTCACTGACAACATTCACTCACTGACAACATTCACTCACTGACAACATTCACTGACAACATTCACTCACTGACAACATTCACTGACAACATTCACTCACTGACAACATTCACTGACAACATTCACTCTCTGACAACATTCACTCACTGACAACATTCACTGACAACATTCACTCACTGACAACATTCACTCACTGACAACATTCACTGACAACATTCACTCACTGACAACATTCACTCTCTGACAACATTCACTCACTGACAACATTCACTGACAACATTCACTGACAACATTCACTCACTGACAACATTCACTGACAACATTCATTCTCTGACAACATTCACTGACAACATTCACTCACTGACAACATTCACTGACAACATTCACTCACTGACAACATTTACTCACTGACAACATTCACTGACAACATTCACTCACTGACAACATTCACTCTCTGACAACATTCGCTCACTGACAACATTCACTGACAACATTCACTGACAACATTCACTCACTGACAACATTCACTGACAACATTCACTCTCTGACAACATTCACTGACAACATTCACTCACTGACAACATTCACTGACAACATTCACTCACTGACAACATTTACTCACTGACAACATTCACTGACAACATTCACTCACTGACAACATTCACTGACAACATTCACTCACTGACAACATTCACTCACTGACAACATTCACTGACAACATTCACTC